>NC_136977.1:37958989-38192221 GCF_032717465.1 Coenobita brevimanus
AGGTGATTACACTGCATAACGCAGCAGATGGCTTCTTGTACTGAAATAAACCATTAATTACGCTGGATGGTGACCATAGAGCCAACAAATGCACATCTGATAGTATAGTGGGTTAAGGCGTTCCAACCAGATGTGGGCCATTAGGATTCGAATTCAAGTAAGAGTCTGATCCTCACATAATGCCGCTCAGGCGTGGTTGACTGATATCTCTTGCCTTAATAATCTGGATGACCTAGTCTAGCCTCAGGTCCCTGCGATCTTACTGAGGTAATACGGGGGGGGGGGGGGAGATAGTGAACAGTTGGATGGGGTAGGGGTAGAAACTGACAGCAAAGAAACAGGGCAGCGGGCATGGGTATGGAGCAAGAATGGAAGGTTATGAGTGGTCAATGTGGTCAGAGTGTGTGGGCAGTTAGTATGGGCCTAGGGTATGGGTGGTTATTCTGGGTGATGGAGGTGAGCAAGAAGTTTGAGCAGGTTGAGTAAGAATGGGATTTAGGCGAGAGCTGTTGCCGCCAGTTATAGAAATGTGCGACAGGTAGATAAATGTGATAGTTAGATAAATGTAATAGTGTTAGATGGATGTGTTAGTGTTAGATGAATGTGTTTAGTATTAGATGAATGTGCCAGACTTAGAAAAATGTGCTACCATAAGAAAAGTGTGCTACAGTTAGATTATTGGTCTGGTTTGATGGGTGTTGTGTTGTATCCAGTTAGATAGATAAGTGTTGTGTCTAGATATGAGTTGTGTCCAGTTAGAAAGGTGCTGCACCTAGTAAGATAAACGTGCTGTGACTAGGTAGAGCTTTCACCTCACCTAGAAAAAAAATAGAACATCTTAGGTAAGATGACTGAGTCAAGTTAGGTGAAAATGTTGCGTTCAGCTTGCCAAAAATGTCTCTCAAGTAAAATATGTATTCTAAAAGTGTCTCATGTTAAATTAGCTCCCTGTCCAGCTAACTAAGTGCTCCCTCAAGTTAAATATGTGTTCCAGCCAGAGCAGTAAAAGTGTAGCGTCCAAGAAAGGGAAAGGTGGAGCAGAGTGTGAGAACCAACGTACCATTATTGAAGAAACAGGGAACACACTCCTAATATATTTTTTTTAGACATTTTGTTTATACTTTTACCTTCACTCGAACAACGACAAGACACTTCATCATCAAACTAGAGTGAAAAAATAATGTGGAAAAATACGAGTGAACAAAATAATCCACATTTATATTTCATTGCCATGGAGGACACTTCCTTAAGGTTAAAAATGAGTTAAGAGCCTTTATGAACGCGGCCCCTGACTTCTCTCCTTTGCGCCCCCGTAGCTCTGTCACTGCCACCCCTCTAATTGTGGTGCCACCGTCCCGCCCACCAGTCCACCGTGGTAATTTTAGGGCGTTCCAACCTAAGTCTACAAATACCAAGTCGGTTCACTTTCCGTCAGCGCGCAGGGAGGCGTGGCTTCTGTGTGACGTCAGTTGGCATGAGTAACAGAAAATGTATAAAACCGCAGATTCAAATTAAACATTTATAACAAGGGAAAACGAAGCAGGGAAGAAGTGCTTCCCTCACACCCCTACATCTTCCATCACACCCCCACGTCTTCCCTCACACATTTCAGTCCCTTCCCTCAATTCACCGAACCGAAAAAAAATGTGTCATAGCCTGAGTAGTGGAGCATGATCATGGTCAGGAGTCAACTGAGCTGGTGTTTCGTGCCAGAGCCAGTCGACGTCACTCCGATGCTCCGCCCCCTGCGCGAGCTTGGAGCTGTTTTAGAAGGAAGTGAACCGACTTGGTGTTAGTTGACTTAGGTTCCTATGGTCTCACTTTCGCCACGCCACGGCCACACCAACCTGACAGGGCGCTGACGGATGGCCGGATGACAATCTGCTGGTATCCTGACCCCTCCAGCCCTAGAGATTACATCTGAGCTGACGGAAATCATTTAGGGAGACCCAGACTAGGATAGAAAATGGTGCTCTTGGATCAGAAGGGGTTAATGGATTTGTTCTGACCCTCCAGTCCGAATGAACTCTGAGTAACAGTTGTCGATGACTAAAGCAGATCATTTGGGCTCATGGGGTAAATCGTAGATGACAATATAACCCTAACTTTTTTCTCAAGGTCCTCGGTTGCGAACATTGACTCACTTTCTTTGTGTGCTTTCCTTATCAGACTCGCCTACGAAGGGATGGCTGGAATGGAATAGGCTGTTACTCTAATTTCATCTCCCTCTATCTCTGTCTCACTTTGTATCCCTCTCTCCCTCTGCAACTATGTTTCACTTTCTATTCCCCTCTCCCTTTGTCACTATCTGTCTCACTTTCTATCCCTCTCTCCCACTGTCTGTATGTCTGTTTCACTCTCTATCGCTCACTCCCTCTGTTTCTATCTCTGTCTCACTTTCTATCCTTCTCGCCCTCTGTCTCTATCTCTGTCTCACTTTCTATCCCTCTCCATCTCTGTCTCTATCTCTAACTTTCTCTCCTTCTCTCCCTCTGTCTCTGTCTCACTTTCTATTCATCTCTCCATCTGCCTCAATCTCTGTCTCACTTTTTCTCTCCCCCTCTGTCTCTATTTCTGTCCCACTTTCTCTCCTTCTCTCGCTCTGTCTCTATCACTGTCTCAAACTCTGTCCTTCTCTCCCTCTGTCTCTATCTCTGTCTCACTTTCTATCCCTCTCTCCCTCTGTCTCTATCTCTGTCTCACTTTCTATCCTTCTCTCCCTCTCCCTGTGCCCTGTGGACTGTTTTAGTATCCTGCAGCGAGGCGGGTCATCCATCCCCCTACATCACTCAGACGGCCCCCATCACACCCACCCGCTCCATGATACCGGATATTTGATATTCATAGGGCACTGAGAGAGAGAGGAAGAGAGAGAGAGTCCATCTACAGGCTCGTCCTTAGGTGTGGTGAGGGTGTGGAGACTCCCTGCCACATTTTCCTTCAGATTAGCAGCTTCCTTAACTGTTTTATTTGTGTCATGATAATATTCCCATACATGATATTTATGCGGTTGTGCAAAGGTATTAGTACTCTTGTAGGCTTCAGTGTTTTAACATTATGGCGACTTTCACGTTTTATCCTCGCTATCATCAGACAATTCTTCTCTGTTTGGGGACGACCTCTCGATATTCCAGTTGCTTACCTCCTTCACTTCTAGGGGTTTCCAGTTGATTACCTTCTTCACTTCTAGGGGTTTCCAGTTGCTTACCTCCATCACTTCTAGGGGTCGTACCTACGTTGAATAAAGTCGTTCGCTGGTAGGAAGAACAAACCACAAATGTCGTCATAACAATAATGGGGAAAAGACGCTTTCTGGTTCCTCTTCCTTGATGGTTTGGTTCTGCGTAGGGCGCAATAATGTCTTCTTGGCCCGTAATCGCGTTGGTTAAGGATGCTCCCTAACAACTCCTCCTCAGTAACTTATTTTGCTTATTACACCTTACCGTCCTCTTCTCTGCTACTTAAATAATTCCAATATCACCATACTTTACATATAAAACATCTAACTATCTATCTATTGCCAGTCGCCTTAATCCCGTAAGGGGTGACCACAAACAAATCGCCTCCATGTCGCTTTGTCCCCCGCCATTCGCTGCCCTGCACCCCAGCTCACACCCTCCTGTCTCATTTACCTCTCCACTCCAGCCCTCCATCTCATCCTTGGCCTCCCCCTCCCTCTGCCCCCTTCCACCTCACTCACATACACTCTGCCCGTCAGTCTTTCACTTTTCATCCTCTCCACATGGCCAAACCACCTTAATGTGTTTCTCCTAACGCTTCCTATCACATCCACATCCACACCACAACACTCTTTCACTTCCTCATTTGTCAGTCTGTCTCTCCATGTGATTCCGCATGTTCCTCTCAAATGACTCATTTCCACTGCTCTCACTCTTGATTTCTGTCCCTCCAACAAGGTCCAAGCTTCACTTCCATACGTTAAAGATGGTATGACAATACTGTCATGTAGTAGCTTTTTCACTTCCATGCTCACTTCCCTGTTTCTTATCACTGCTTTCAATGAACTAGAAACCTTTCTTCCCTGCTGCACCTTTTCACGCATTTCACCCTCTAAACTTCCATCCTTACTCATCACACTACCCAAGTACTTAAAAGCACTCACATTCTCCATATCCTTCCCATCCAGTCTCCCTGTACATTCACTGACTTCACTTATCTCGAAGACCATAACGTTACTCTTCCCTACATTCACCTTTAGATTCCGTTTCTTACACACTCTCTCAAACTCATCCTCCAACCTTGCAGCTCCCCTTTGTCTTCAGTTAACAACACAGTATCATCTGCATACAACAGTACAGGGAGTTTCCAGACATTGCCCTCTCTCACTAGGGCCACTACGACATCCACTGCCCTACCTTGTATCTCCTTTATAACCCCATCCACATACAGACTGAACAACCATGGAGACATGACACATCCTTGTTTCAAGCCAACCTTCAAATAGAAAAAAATCACTCAGTTCACTGTCCACACGTACTGCAGCCTTAGCACCCTCATACCTACTCTTCATGGCCTTCAACAACTTTCTATTTTCTAAATACTTTTCACAATCCTTGCCTATCCACTCTGTTATATGCTTTCTCCAAATCCATGAAGGTTGCATACAACTTCTTTCCCTTCTCTAGAAACTTTTCTACTACTAAAGATCTAAGAATGAATATCAGATCTACACAACCTGTTCCCTTCCCAAAACGTACAAAGCGATATTAGCCAGCCGCATCCAAAACTAAATCGCTGAGGAATATGTGTTAGGGCGTTTCCTTGACTGCCGAAAGTACGAAGTCTTGTGTAAAAAATAACCAAATACCATGCAAGAGCGTATTTAAGCCCTTCAGTCCGGGAGCTTCCCACTGATTTTATTTTATTGTTGTTACTTTATTTTTCAAACGATTGCATTCGGGATCATTGGGCTTGTCGTAGCGAAGGAGTTAATAGAGGTTTATTTAACCTCTTCACAGCCAGCCATCTCCCCTAAGCTGGCTAAAATCGTCGAATGATAGGAAGAACGAAAATACCTCATTGTATTTAAAGGGTTAAGGTCACCCCGTTATCTGGCTACATGATTACCACCCAGCTCTGAAAATGGTTTCCTAGGTTACAGGAAACACATTTGGCTAGTCGCTCAGCATAGATGCACCTGAAGAAGAAAGAAGAGTAATAAATAGTGACAGGAAGGATAGGAGAAATAGGAAGTGAGGAGAGCAGACACAGATATAGAATGATAGACATGAGGCAAGAAGTAGGCAGCACTGTATCAAGTGAGTGGACGATGGGCGCCCCCATCTACCAGCAAAAGAAAGGTGTAAATGGGCTAAATAAATCACTGTCGGGGAAGATACTGTGGGAAGGGGTGAGGGGTATTAGGGAACCTACGAAATCCACACAAATACACAGCTACTAAGGAAGGAGGATGGGCACAACAGGAAGCCTCGAAAGCCCGCGATAATACACGGCTATTAAAGGACGAGCGCTGGTGGTGTCAGGGACACTTCTAAGCCCACAATAGAAAGGTTAACCCTTTGAGATTCCGACGACGCGACTTTGCGTCATCATAAATCAAACCGTTGAGATCCTGATGACTCGAATTCAAGTCAAACGAAACAATATATATATATATATATATATATATATATATATATATATATATA
The DNA here is from genome assembly GCF_032717465.1 of Coenobita brevimanus. Lineage (NCBI taxonomy): Eukaryota > Metazoa > Arthropoda > Malacostraca > Decapoda > Coenobitidae > Coenobita > Coenobita brevimanus. The sequence continues at coordinate 37,964,659 of NC_136977.1, forward strand.
TATATATATATATATATATATATATATATTTGTTTTCACTTTTCCCATCTCCTATCTGGCCTTGTTCCATATACACTATCCTGTTTATCCTTTTCCAACTATTTGTTTTTACAGTGACGAGTACATTAGGTAGATATGAATAATAAATTGTTTTTTATCATGAATAATATCAGAATTACCAGCATGGATATTAGCCAGCGTGACAGCGAGAGCTTTGACTTTTCTCTGTGAAAACTAACATAAATTGCCATAAACTATATATCAATAGATAGAGAATTTACTGCAGATTGACTGGGTGCTATCAAATTCTCCATAACTCTAAAAGTTTTTATTACAAATATTTTTCTACGGAAGGGTGTGCAATTTTTCCATTTTGGCTAACTTCTACTCGTCCCATTGTCCTTTTAGATATCGTATTTACCTTTCTCAAACATACTGCGATAAAGAGCAACTATTCAGCTTTAAAACGGTATCACATTCATTAGTCTACCATAAAAAGTTAGTGTACAGTGGCCGATTAAGTACATATATCACTGCGCAATGGCACCATCTATGTGCACCTGGCTGAATCTGGCACAGACACAATCGGCGAAAGGCCGAAAATCTCAGAGGGTTAATAAAGAAGACAAGGGTAGAGCCTATGAGGGATCCTCCAAAGCCCATGAGAATATGTAGCAACCAATGGAAGAGGGGGTGGTGGTGCCAGGGAGCTTCCAAAGACCAGAAGAACATGTCTCTTTCCTTTCCTTCATCCCCATCCTGCTCCTCCTCTCCCCCTTACCCTGCCGCATCCCAGTAACGTGTGGATACGTTGCAACGTTTTGTCATGCTCAGTCCCGACAACATACCCATACATTTTGCAATTGCAAGGTCCACCTTTTGCACATTTTTCAAGTTTCTCACGTGATTTTTGGTAGGCATACACGGGAGACCTTCCTCTAATTGCCACCAGACGGCGACACTGCCTTACCCCTTGTGACCCTCCAGCTCCCCCCTCATGCCATTGTCTAGGCAACTCACCTGTTAGCAGTGACCTGGCCAGTAAAGACATGTTGGGCCAAGGTCTCTCCTCTTCTGACGAAATTCAAGGCGAAAGTGATTCTCGATGTGGAAGACAAGATTACGTTTCGCCAGAGGAAGAAAAGAGCAGAAGTGATGAGGAGGTAACGTCACCAAGGAAGGTGCAGTATGTTGATGTGTTTGGTGAGTGAAACAACGCTTATATTGCTCATATTACTGTGTGAAAACCAATATACTCTTGTACTACATACAAATTCGCACCAAATAAATAAATATCTACCTAGTCTGAGTGGTTTGGAATAGTTACCCCTCCCATAGAAAACGTCTTCTCTGGAGCCTAGCTCCAGAGAAGATGGTACCAGCTGAGGGGAGGGTCACCTGTACAGGGCACTTCTAAGGTCAGGTGAGCACTTTCTCTCTGAATTTTCGATGTTTCTCATAAAATGAGGAGGTTTTATCAAAAAGAAAAAATATTGAAAATCTGCCGGGATTCAGGGGGGTCACTGGTGAAAAATCTACTGGGACGCAGTGGGTGAATCATTTTCCTCCTCCTCCCAGTCCCCCTCCCCCTCCTCCTGCCTGTCCTCTTTTTCCTCCCCCTTCTACCTTCTCCCCCAATCTCTCAGACTCCTCCACTTTTCTCTCCTAATGCTCCCCCTGCCTCTCATCTTTTCCTTCTCCTCCTTCTCCTATGCCTCCTTCTCCTCCTCCTCCTTCTCCTCCTCCTTCTCCTCCTCCTCCTCCTCCTCCTTCTCCTCCTCCTCCTCCTCCTCCTCCTCCTCTCTTCCTCATCCTTCTTTTTCTTCTACTTTTCCTTCTCCGCTTCCTCCTCCTTTTCCCTCTCCTCCTCGTCCTCCTCCTCCTGGTTCTACTAGTGTGATGGCCTAGCACTGTTGCTTATCAGATGTGGATTGTCGAGTGGAAAGACCCGCTTGAGTGCCTGCCACCTCTGTAATTGCTCATGAAGGGAATCGTCGCGGGAATCTGAGCGGCTAAATGACAGGCGATAACGGTAACGATAGGGATCCGGGCCGGCCTAGTGGACCCGACGCTGCGTTGCCATCTCGTCAGGGCCATCACCTTGGACGGCAGATGGATGCTGGACGATTCAAATGTGCCTCTTAACCCCTAACTGCCTATAAAACTTATTCCACAATGATCCAGCTATCTTCCACTTCTCTTTTACTGGGTTGAAGAGTTTGTTTTAACTTCTTCAGGAAGATAATTTCTAATGTGTGTGTGTGTGTGTGTATATATATATATATATATATATATATATATATATATATATAGAGAGAGAGAGAGAGAGAGAGAGAGAGAGAGAGAGAGAGTGAGGGGGAGGGGGGCGTTAGTTAAGATAAGAAACCAACGTTATCATATTAAAAAGACTATTCAAGACTGCTTCTGCAGCCATCATTGGGGAGAGTATAATGTGCTAAAGATAATATTGTGTAAGGTAGGTCAGAATTCATTATAAACATCTTATGAAAGGGATCAAAAAGGTTGGTTCAAATTCCTTTAGTTAGAGGAGTTTTATACAGGCTTAAGATCATTTGATGTCAGTCTGAATGATATTAAAAGGTCATTCTATTCAAGATTCGGTCTCGTCAGGGTCTCTCTGAACAGTGAACTGATAATGAGTTTCTCTCTGATCAGTATTATTCGATAATTACGCTGCTGTTGGGAGCAGTATGGGTCCTTGAAAAGACCTGTGGAATTTTGTTATGATTGTGCATGGGAGCGTTATGTTGATGCGTGGCGAGGGGCGGAATAAAGCGATCCACGGGCACGTCACACACACAAAAGGGGGGAGAGTCTGGACCCAAAATTTTTAAACCTTCTTAAGCTTATCCCTTTTATTCTGGTGACGTCTTTCCTTTTCAGTACCTAACATCACCAGACGATTTAACTTTGCTTAGAGGATACTATCGAAATGGAAGGGTTACACGCAGCCTTCAATAGCTCTTTTACTGCTAGAGATCTTCCGAAGTTGTGCATATGATTCCTTACCAGAGCTTTCGTCCTCACTCATACACTTACCAAAATAACAATTCACATTGAAATCAGAGTTACTATTAATTAAGTGAGAATATAATGATGAGGTCGAGGGGGAAAGGGGAGGGGGAGACCAAGGATGAAATGGAGGATGGAGCGAAGAGATCTGTGAGAGAAGGGGGTATGAGTTGGAGGGAAGGCAGCCAGATGGTGGAGGACGGAGTGGCTTGGAGGCGATTTGTTTGTAGCCATCCCTTACGGGATTGAGGCGTCTGACAATAGATGGAGAGATAATTAGAAAATACACGAAAAGCAAAACAATCTCAGATAACAATGCACTGCCATAAAGACATTTTTTTTGTGTTAAGGAATTTTGAGACCGTCAAGACTCTCCCTTACAGTTGGACGGGAGTCCCTTAGCACAGGCCTTGCCTCTACCCCCCCCCCCCGGCTCCGTTCCTTTGTCTCTGTCTCTCTATCTCTCCCTCTGTTTGTTTATCTTCCCTTTGTGGTCTCTTTCTGGCCAGATTTATCTCCTCCACGCCCTCATGTATCATCTTCCACACCCCCTTTTGTCTCGGGGAGCATACGCCAAGATGAATGTGGTCTGAGTAAGCTATCAGATCCTCGGTACACTGCTGAATGACGGGGTGAAGTTTTGCCCCTGTTCATAATCTGTCTATATTTACCTGTCAATCTGTCTGTCTCTGTACATCAATCTATCAGTCTATGTCTATCTCTCATCTTTAAAATTTGTGACCTTAATATGGCGGAAATTTTCGTCCTTCAGCAGCCTATTTCCTGTTGATCAGTTCCAGAAAAAGGCATTGTTATAACTCTACATGAAAAAAAAAAAAAAAAGTCTGTGACCATATTTCTTTCACCTTAACTTGGCCAGGGGCCGGATGCACTAACGCAGTTACGGTCCCGTAACTCGCTACGGGCGGGGGAAAAGGGAGCGCCGTCGGATGTTGGCATGCACTAAACACTTTCGGAGACCTTACGGGAGCCGGAGTTACGATCGCCGCTCAGGTTGGGCCCGACTATCCTTAACGTCTCCCGTATCTTTCAGACACTCGAAAATAAATTGAATTAAGCATTCTCTCGTGTAAACGAATTATTTCACTAAACTGGGTAGTTAATAGAGGTGCTGTACAACAATATACAGTGCGCTGAATTGTACATTAGTGTAAATTGGTGGTTTCAGTATGTGTTCATTAGTGTTCTACTGTATTATATGCTCATCAGTGTTGTGTAGTACTATAAATTAGTGTTTTACAGTATTAACGTATGCTTTAGGTTGGTAGAAAATTATAGTGTGCTTTAATGTAGTCTGTAGTGTACAGCAATGTTAGTGTGAAATAGTGTAAGGTGTAGTGCTGTAGAGTAGTATAATATGTTCTGTTGTGCAGTAGAGTACACCGTCAGGACAAGAACCTCTAGGAGAATAGCCTAATAGGTCAAGCCCCTAGAAAAAAAAATCCCTTTTCTAATATAGTTTCAAGATAGGTTAGGTTAATTTAAAATCAAGGTTAGGTTATTTTTGATTAGGTTAATTTTTGTTAGGTCAGGTTTGTTTAAATGTGGAATGGATTATTGTAAGGTTACCTTAGTTTAATTTGGGCTCATGTAAGGTTAGGTTAGTACTGGGTTAGAGTAGGTTAATTTAAGAATTAGGTTAGGTTAGGTTAAATGTTGATTAAATTAGGTTTATTTTTGTTAAGTAAGATTTGTTTATTTTTGGATTGAATATTGATAAGGTTAGCTATGTTAAACTAATGTTAGGCTAATTTAAGGTTAGGTGAGATTAGGTTGGTGTAAGAATTGGGTTAAGCCTTGGTTGCTTTTAGTTTAAACCAGATTATTTTAAATATAGGTTATTTAAGTTAGGGTAGTTTATTACTGGAATGGGGTGGGTTAAAATTATCTTAATTTATTAGGCTAGGCTAATTTAAGTTTAGGGTTATGTTGAGTTAGCATATGATAGTTGTGTGAACAGGGCAAGGGGAATTTTGACATTTCAAGGGAGCAATTAAAAAAAAAAAAAAAAAAAAAAAAGCGGTCATAAAAGCCTGTTATGTTGGTTAGATTTTATGATTTTGGCTTTTGATTTGTGCCTTCTGAGAGTAAGGACAAAATTTGGATCCTCACATAATTGTTATGGCCACATAAAAGTACAAAACCTTAATATAAACAGATTATACCAAAATTTTCACTAAAACCACTAAATTCCATGCCATAAAAATTTAAGATTAACCCGAGTATATATTAATTAAAAAATTCAAAGGAGGGATGGAATCCCTCTTGGGACTTAGAAAGGAATTATTCAGTATTTTCTGGCAAAAGTGAGGAATAACTGAGAACAGTATATATGTGAATCTCAGAGCAAGGTTAGGGTTGGATAAATTTAGCTTGTTAGGTCGATTATTATTATTATTATTATTATTATTTTTTTTTTTTTTTGCTGGCTTAGGTTAGCTTGTTCTATGTGGCTCTTATGTTTCTTCAGCTAAGTTCTGTTAGGTTAGGTTATTTAGTTAGGTATTGTTAGGTTGTTAGGTAAGGTGAAATTGTTTGGTTAAGGTTTGGTTAGGTTAGGCTCGTTGGCTTAGCTTAGGCTGTTCAGTTACCTTTGGTCAGGTTACTTTAGGTTCTTAGGTCAGGTTACTGTTAAGCAAAAAATAAAATAAAAAACTACACAAATTTATTTTCTTTGCTGGAGCTTTTATCCCAGGGTGCTTTTTCTAGGGTGCTTTTTCTAGGGTGCTTTTGTTCGACATAAATTGTCAGGTACAGTACTGTACAGTGTACAGCAGTGTCAGTTTAGTTTTGCAGAACGCACATTAATATCGTAATAAGTGTTGTACGGCTGAAATGTTAAATATAAGAGCGATTCAGTCTGTATAGTATACTGAAGGCACTTTAATGTACTCGTACATTATTGTATAATAGTAATGTGCAACATGCAGCAGTAGCTATGCTGGTAATATTATGAGTAATGTTTTCTGCTCACTGCACTTCCCAAACTGACAAACACTTCATATATTTCATCCAAGCCTGTCCTCTGTTTTGTTTTTGAGTTCTTCTCAGCTAAGAGTCAGTGTCACCAAACACGATGATTGGCTGAAGCGTCTAGGCAGAGAAGCATCCTGCGTTGTGATTGGCCAAAGTGACCATCAGCTGAGCGGGGAAAAATTCCCTCAAACACAGCGAGTTTTTCCCCGCCCTTAGCCTTAAGGTCACCGTACGATGGTGGGAGAAATGTTAGTACATAGCAAAACACCGACTATCGTACGGGGACCGTAGCGGCGGCGGCCTTACGGGGACCTTACGGGGAAGTGTTAGTGCATCCGCCTCCAGGTTTTCATCCTTTTATAGCCTCTTTCCGTGGCTTACTTGCAAAATAAAGCAATACTACGGCTCTACATCCTTTCCACAGCATTTCTTCATAACTAGCAACATATTCTGGTGTTCATGTACACTTTGAACTCAGTCGTTAAGATGAAGGGCTGATAATTTTAGGCCAGGTTTAAGTGAAATGAGTATATCAGATGTACGGTACACTCGCGACTGACGGGATGCGATTTTATTTCTGGATATGAGCGCAGTCCCGTAAATTGCTTGGTGCTAAGGGCCGGGACGAAATTCTGGATGCATTATGTGACATCAGCCATAAGTACTCGCAAATGGGAGCCTCTTAGCCAGCCAGACACGTAGGGAATGTGTTATGATAAGGCATTCTTTTGTTGGGCTCCGAAGAATCTTGGGGTTGTGGAAAAATGTGGAGAGAGAGAGAGAGAGAGAGAGAAAGAGAATATATTATAAAAAAGTATGATCGAATTTACAGAGAATGTGTAAAAACAAAATCTATACAGGATTAGCCAGAACGATGGGGTGACAGAGGGAGCGCTTTAAAATAATCGCTTCTTTGGTAGGGCCTCCTAAAACTGCCATTTTTCAAAAAAGATATTCCACACACCAAGTAAACTAAAATTCACGTTATAACTTCTTGAGAATGACGCCTTAAAGATTAATTTTGCAGTGTGTGTGTGTGTGTGTGTGTGTGTGTGTGTGTGTGTGTGTGTGTGTGTGTGTGTGTGTGTGTGTGTGTGTGTGTGTGTTCTTACCTAATTGTATCTTTACAGTAATGAGTCAAGCTCGTGCTGTCCCGTGTCTTAAACCATTTTAATCGTACATATCCTTAAATTTATGAACTGTTTTGGCACACACTGTTTCATTCGGTAGTGCATTCCACTGATCAGTTACCCCATTCGGGAAAATAAATTTCCTTTCGTCTTTACCGCCTCTATTTTTGTGCAGTTTTTTGCAGTGTCCTCTTGCTGAAGCTTCCCCATAGGTTATACAGTACATGCATTTATGTCTATTTTCTCCTTCCCTGTTATGCATTTATATAGCATAATCATGTCTCTTCTTTTCCTTCTCTCCTGTAGCGTAGGTAGATCAGTTTTTCTAGTCTTTCTTCGTAGCTTAGATCCCTTAAGCTTGGTACCCATCTTGCAGCGGCCCTTTGAACTTTTTCAATCTTATCTGTGTGTTTTATGAGATGAGGATTTCAGACTACTGATGCATACTCCAGGGTTGGTCTGATGAATGATGTTATTTTTCTCAGCATGTCTTCATTTATGCATGTGAATGCTATTCTCATATTTGCAAGCAGTGTATACATGTTCCGTACCTTCTCACTGATATGGTCATCCGGAGATAGTCTGTTATTGATACGGTAATCTCACCTAGGTCCTTCTCTCTTTCTGATATGTGTAGGGTTTCACACCCTAACTTATATCCCGATCAGGTCTTTTTCCACTTTTTCCAAGCTTGATTACATGACACTTGTCCACATTGAATTCCATTTGCCATGTATTGCTCCATTCATGAAGTTTATTTAATTCTACTTGTAGCTCTTTACAACAGTCTGTGTTAGTAATTCTCATTTGTATTTTTGCATCATCAGCAAACATATTTAGATAGCTTTCATTTCCAATATTGCTATCTATGTCATTATACACTAAAAACATAAATGGTGCCAGCACTGAGCCCTGTGGAACTCTGCTAGTCACTTCCCTCCAAAATGAGTAATTTCCCCTTAATACTGTTCTCATTTCCCTTTTTCTGAGAAAATCTTGCATCCAACAGTACAGTTTGTCTCGGATTTCTCCTTCATGGTACAGTTTCCATAAAAGTCTTTGGTGCAGTACTCTGTCAAATGCTTTCATTGTCATGTAGTGACAGGAGAGGTAAAGAATAGAATGGGACTATTCTTATTTGTCTTGGAAATATTACCAAGTCTCTCACACGGAACGAGTATAAGTCCCGGGTAGCTACCTCCTTGTCTCGCTATCTGTCTCTCTCTCTCAAATCGCTAAGCCCTTCTCCCGTGACCTGTCTCTAGGATCGCTTGTCCCCTTCTAAACTCTCTTTCCTAAAATCTGGTGTAGCAGGGGTGTGTCACGTGTGTTCCTCGTGGATGGACTAGGTCTTTGTTCACGAGAGGACTGCTGACAGCTAACTGCATCATCTCCTTACTGGCCGCTGTCGTCAGCTTTCCTCAGTGTTAAGAGTGTGTAAGCATGTTTAGCACTGCTCGATTCTCGCAGACACAACATCTTCTCATCATCTGACTCCCTGCTTCTATCTATCTATTTATCTATCTATCTATATAATATGTAGTCTTTACCACACTGCTCGGTCGGGCGAAAATGGCGTACCATCGACATTTAATAGTTATAATATATTAATACATACTACATACACATTATAATGAACTTATAAGCTAATTAAGTGAAATACATAATAATGTAAAAGTAACATAATTGTATGAATATGTGTATACATATAATATTCATAGTAAATAGTGATTATTCAGTAATATTACATTTTAAACAAGTTGTATACATATTTGAATAAATGCAATGGTTGTTGTATAACACTTTGTAAGACGTGCATGTACAACAGACGTACGCATATAATTGTGCAATGGTAATACTGCTAGGTTATACATTACATATTTGAGTTATCACTTTAGTAATGTCTAATATTTCACCTAACGTGTATGATGATACTGGTAATACAGAATTGTGCTATAATTGTATGACTTATAATATTGTACTAACATTGTGGTACTACATTCTTGTAACATTTTATGAATTGTTACAAAATATTGTGTTAATGCATAATTGTGTTGGCCTTATAATTGTAGTTACATTTGTTAATGCAACTCTTATATAAGTGTCTTGGCCTTATAATTGTAGTTAAAGTTACATAAAAGTTACATCTTGTTAATGCAACTGTTAATTGGCAAAGTGTAACATAATGCAATCGTTTGTCGTTACATAATTGTTACATATCGTTTGTAGGTACAGTCGTGGCCAAAAATAATCACCTATAATCCTGTATCCCGTGCCTCAGACTGGCTCCTTTATGCGCGGTAAGTCACACTGGAGTAAGAGGGGTTGAGAGGGAGGGGCCAGAGAGAGAAGGAAAGGTGGGTGGGGGGACGAACGATGGTGCTGGGGGTGGAGTGGGAGAGGGGAGGGAGGGTAGGTAGGAAAGGGAGAATGAAATGCGAAGTTGTGGCCACATAATTTGTCTATTTTCTTTCATTCAGGGCATCATATAAGGGAGTTACTATTCCGTAGATAAAGATACATTACACCTTGTATAACGGCGTCAGATAACAAGCTTTAGATAGGTGGTGATACCAAGGACTGGCTCGTGAGAGAAGTATACTGACGTGACATTAAAAATTTGTGTAGAGCCAGATATTTGTTTATCCGTGCATTTTGACTTCAGACGCAGAATGGAATCTGGATGGCTTTGACTTGCGTAATGTTTGTGTAAGAAACGTCCTTTACCCTTAAATGTAATTAATTTTTGGAACTAAATATCTTATGCAACCTTTGACATGGCTGTGTCAGCAGTTAATATGATCACCCTCGCAGTATACACTCCCTCTATACAGTCACCATCATGTAAGTTCAGTAATTATTTAATGACATCTCTATATGAAAAGGTTATTTAAAATAAATGTGCATAAAAGGTTAATAAATTTGGTGTCTGTGCTCATGGGTGGATATAGTAACGGTATCTCTCATTACCTGTTAGAGGGAAAATGAAATACAGTCCTACCCAAACTCCCAAAATATATCTGTCAATGTTTACCGACACCGGTCAAGCCAAAGCAACCAGGAAAGCCTTAGTAAGTAGTCCAGTGGCCTCATGCCTTAAAAACCTCGTGCAGGCTTCGCGGCACCGGGGAAACAATGTTGTTGATGGTTTGCTGGTTTCGTCTGAACAGCTCCCACTCGTCTTTGGTGTGCTGGAGGAGGCGGGCCCGTGTCCTCTCGTTCTCTGGCTTCCACGCGTAAGGTGACCAGATTTATTGGAGCTAAAAGCGAGACATTGTCATGTGTGTGTGTGTGTGTGTGTGTGTGTGGAGAGAGAGAGAGAGAGAGAGAGAGAGAGAGAGAAACACGCACACACACACACACACACACACACACACACACACACACACACACACACACACACCGACATAAATACGAGTGACAGCGACGGCTGCTACGTAACACCTCACCCTGAGACTAATTAAACATTAATGTCTCAAACGAACTCCAATGACCAATATACAGTACTGTACGGTGAATGGGCCGACCACAGTTACCAGTTAGTATTACAGATTTTATATTAATCAGTATTTCATTTGGTTTGGATTAGGCATAATTTTACTAATTCATCATAATTTTATAAAAGAAGGTCATATTATATCTAATGTAATAGTAATTTTCTAAAAGAGGGATATTTTAGATAATTTGCACAAAAAGCAGAACATTTTATTCACAATTAAAAAAGGGGGACAGATAAAAAGAAAAAAAGAACGAGACTGTCCCGCCTAAATGCAGGACTCTGGTCGCCTTATCCACGTGTTGACAATCTGGGCCCAAGTCAATTTCGATGGCTCTGCACTAATATTTGATCTGTCACGTCAGTATACTTCTCTCACGAGCCAGTCCTTGATATCACTCATATCTAAAGTTTGTTAGCTGACGCCGCTATACAAGGTGTAACGCAGCATTATTTACCGAATAGTAACTCCTTAATATGATGGCTTGGATGAAAGAAAATAGACAAATTATGTGGCCACAACTTTGCACTTCATTCTCCCTCCCCTCCCTTCCCTCCCTCATTCCACCCAGCACCATCGCTCGTCCCCCACCCACCTTCCCTTCTCTCTCTGGCCCCTCCCTCTCAGCCCCTCTTACTCCAGTGTGACTTGCCGCGCATAAGGAAGCTAGTTTGATGCACGGGGTACAGGAGTATAGGTGATTATTTATGGCCACGACTGTACATAATTGTAGTTAAAGTTACATGAAAGTTACATCTTGTTAATGCAACTGTCACAGAAATGGTACATATTGTTTGTAGTATTGTTTGCAGTTACATAATTGTAGTTAAAGTTACATAAAAGTTACATCTTGTTAATGCAACTGTCACAGAAATGGTACATATTGTTTGTAGTATTGTTTAAAGTTACATAATTGTAGTTAAAGTTTAGTTTATATTGCACAGATACTATAAATTGATATTATATAGTCCCATATTTTGTTATTTTATATAAAAAATATATACACTATATACAGTATTAACTATACACACTGACTTGTTCACCTGTACCTATCGTGAGTAATATGTGTGTCAGCACTGTGTGGAAATCATTGTCTTCACGATTGTGTTGAAGATGTTCACTCTTGCTAACGGCATTTGTGTTGGCCATTTTTTTTTTTTTCGTAAGTTAATTTATCTGTTTCCACTAGGTAGCTTTAATTAATAAATGTTTAATACAGTTCTTTTAATTGCTCACTGAGTAACTGTGATTGGATATTTTCTTTATCACTTTGTAGATATAATATGTATAGTTGTATATATGAAACACGAATTTTATGTAGGTATAAATGGTACCACTCGTTGGTAGTAAATAAATGTTATAATAGATGAATGAATATATACAGTGTAGAATATTTATTGTTGGTGCAAGTATTTAATGATTGAATTATGAAGATAATTGAAGTAGGTATGTGTATTTAAGCTGTAACTATACAACACGTTTTATATGTTTGTGCAGAAGCTTATTGTCTATCACTGTGTATTGTATGAATGAAGTAACTATGTAACTCACTAATTTTTACCGTGGTGGGAAATGGTGTGAGTGGTGTTGCACGTGGTGATAGCGTTGTCCTTCGCAGGTTGATTGGCGTGTTGTCGTCTCAGCACATGGTGACGTCGGCTTCCCACACTGGTAGCTGTGGTGAGTGAATGAGTAGCGATGAGTAATTTGAGTGAAGACGGGTGAGTAAGACGAGCTGTGAATATGGACTTGGTGTTTTGCTGCGTGTCTTGACCTCTTCACACCTGCGTAAGCGGTGGGGGTTGGGTGGATGTAGCAGAGAGGAGGGTGAGGTCTGGTGGTTATGAGTCGTGTCTCACTCTTCGTTTGTTTTGTTGTTCTTTCTCGAGGTATTTGTGGTCCTTTTTCCTCTTCTTTACTTGCTTTGTTTTATATTCTTCTTGTTGCTGCTTGAAGTTACGTGAAGATTATAGAATTGTTTCGTAGACTTGTAGACTATTTACACTGTAGGCTGTATTTTGTAGTGATTCACTGTAGAACTGAAGCTAATATTGTAGAGTCTCGGTTGCTTTTGTAGAAATTTGCTTTTAATTCGGAGACGATGTCCGTAGATTTGCTGGTTTGTCGTTAAGCTACTTGCAAGGCGTCGTGTGATCTCTTGACCTCTGCATCAACATGATGATCTGGGAGACGGAGGACGCTGGATGGAGAGAAGCGTCAGGAGCTGGTTATGTTGTTAGTTGAGAGAGATATTCTTGTTTTCAATCTTGATATTTTGTAGGAATTTAATGTTGATTCGTAGACGAGGTTCGTATACGTTCGCTGCCACCAAATGTCATGTAGTGACAGGAGAGGTAAAGAATAGTATGGGACTATTTTTATTTGTCTTGGAAATATTAACAAGTCTCTCACACGGAACGAGTATAAGTCCCGGGTAGCTACCTCCCTGTCTCGCTATCTGTCTCTCTCTCTCAAATCGCTAAGCCCTTCTCCCGTGACCTGTCTCTAGGATCGCTTGTCCCCTTCTAAACTCTCTTTCCTAAAATCTGGTGTAGCAGGGGTGTGTCACGTGTGTTCCTCGTGGATGGACTAGGTCTTTGTTCACGAAAGGACTGCTGACAGCTAAGTGCATCATCTCCTTACTGGCCGCTGTCGTCAGCTTTCCTCAGTGTTAAGAGTGTGTAAGCATGTTTAGCACTGCTCGATTCTCGCAGACACAACACCTTCTCATCATCTGACTCCCTGCTTCTATCTATCTATTTATCTATCTATCTATATAATATGTAGTCTTTACCACATCATGATATCTAGATAGACACTGGCCACCCATTGTTCTCTTTTCTTACTCTATCATAGTAGCTTAACAGATTAGTAACACATGATTTTCCCATTCTGAAACCAAACTGTCTTTCTGTTATCTTATTGTGTTCTTGTAGATAATTTACCCAACCTTTTCTTATCAGCTTTTCTAATATCTTGCTTACAACACCGGTTGGTGATATTGGTCGGTAATTGAGTGGATTTTGTCTATTTCCTTTCTTGAAAAAGGGGACAGTGTTTGCTTTCTTCCAAATATCAGGTAGTTTACCTTGACCCAAGGATTCATTGAAAATTAATGATAATGGTCTACTTAACTCCTTTGCACATTCATATAGCACCCAACATGAATTTTCATCAGGACCATTTGCTTTTCCTTTGTCAGATTTACTTAACTCCTCCTGTATTTCTTTTTCTGATATTTGTATATCTGGTAATAGGTGTGGGCATGCATGTTCCATATCATCCTTCTCAAAACTTTTTCTTCTATAGAACCTGATTGGAAATTCTTATTTAGTGCTTCATAAATATCTTTCTTTTGTGTATAGATGATCCCTACATCCGTAATGGATTGTATTTTATCTTTTACTTTGGTTTTGCTTCTGATATAGCTGTAAAATTGCTTCGGTTGATCACTACTTTTACTTATGATGTCTTCCTCAAACTGACTTTGGGCTTCTCTCCTTATTCTTGTATAATCGTTTCTAGCCTGTTTATAATTGTTATATGCCATCTCACTATTGTATCTTCTGTATCTATTCCACAGCAAGTCTCTTTTTTTCTTTTGACTTTTTACATTCTGTATTAAACCATTTCTTTATTTTCTTTTCTGCTTCTTTTTGCTGTGGGATGTAATTTTAGACTCCTATTTCATAAAATTAAAAGAATTTTTTATATATAACATTTAAATCTTGTCCTCTAAGCTCCTTTTCCCAATCTATTTCTAAGAAGTACTTCTTTAGGTCATGGTAGTTTCCCTTTTTTATAGATCAGGCTCTTTTTGTAACTTTCATTACTGTTAACTATGTCATATGCAATCCTGAAGTTGCAATTTAGTAATGCATGGTCGCATTTGCTGAATGGAGGGTGATACATTATATTGTCAATACCCTTTTCTTGCCTAGTAAATATGAGATCTAGTACTGATGGTACATCAAGTCCTCTGTTTCTGATGCTTTCCTTTACATGTTGCTTTAGGAAAAACTCCTGCACGAGATCCAGGAGCTTTTGGTCCCAACAGCTTTCCTGGCTATTTATATCTAATGTATTCCAATTTATATTTGTATTAAAATCTCCAGTTAATATAATTATTTAAGATTTCTCATCCATTCTTTGTAGTAATGCTCTTAAACTCTGAATTGTACTCTGCCAGATTATCAATATTCGCCTCTTTCCCATGTGTTAGGTCTGGGTCGTATGTATAAATTTGCCACAATTACCTTCCCTTCAGATGTATTAATCTCTACTGCAATCACTTCTACTTGCTAGGGTGTATCTAGTTCTATTTCTTTGACTTTTAGATTTTCCTTTGTTAATATTATAATTCCTCCTCCTTTTTTTAAGTTCCTATCTCTTCTCCATTTATTGTATTCCTCTAGGTTTAGGACGTCTTTTGATATCCTTTGTGTTAATTTTGTTTCAGTTAGGCAAATAATGTATGGTTCATTTTCTTTTATACAATCATTCATCTCTAATAATTTAGACACCATTCCATTTACATTTCAGTAAATCAACTTAATCATCTTGTTTTCATACTTGTCATGACTTGGGTCTACTACCTTCCTACTTTTTATTCCCTCCTGGTTATGTACCACTTTCGTACCTGCAATCCAATGACTTTGTAAAAAAAAAAAATGTATTCTTTCTCCTCCTCTGATCATTCCCTCATTCTTTGGTTTTGCCTCCTCCCTCCTCTCTTTTATTAATTCCAGTTCCTCTTGAGTTAGGCATCTTTTTGTCTATACATTTTTGAATTCCTCTTTTTCCATAAGTTTCTTTGCATTTTTTAGTATCTTCTCCACAGTGTTTACACTCTGGAAGGTTACTTTCAGAGGTCTTCACTTATTTCTCTGATATTTTCCTAGTCTTTTGTGTTCCTTTATGTCCTTATTGCAGATTTCCTCTGATACTTCCTTCAATATGCTCATTACATTTGCAATCTCCTTTTTGTCTCTCGAAATCTCTTTTTTTTATTTCTTCCTCCTCTATACCAGTGACTACTATAGATTTGGTGATATCTGCTGAATCTTTGACCAGTTTGGGATTGTTTTGGATTATTCTTTTCACTTCCTTTTTAATGCTTTTTTTCTTTAACTCTTGTTTCTAAGTCTTTCTTTACTTTCCCCATTTCAGCATACGTAGTTTCCACATCATTTTTGTAGCTTTGCATCGCTTCATTCACCTGGGTTATCTTCTCCTCAATATCACTGCTCTAATCTATCAGACTGCTTACTTGCACAATTGTCTGTGTATCATTTCTGAACTCCTCTATGATACTCTCGTGGTTGACAACTGTACGTGCCATTTCACTAAACTTCCTTATAAGTGAACCCACCTCAACTGTCAGCTCATCTATTGTTGTGTCTTTCTTATTGACTTCCTTTACTAATTTTTCATTTTTCTCCTTCTGCATGTCCAATTGCTTCTTAATTTCATCCATTTCACTCTGAAATGCCTTCTCCAATCTGTTTACCCGTTCTAACAGCTTATTGTACGTCTCCATTTCAACCAGTTTCTGGTAGAAATCATCATCCTGCTTTCTGCCTTTATCCCTTTTCTTAGCTCCTTCCAAATTTGCTTTACTAAAGTATGTGGACATCTTGTGGTATTAAGAGCAAAGATTCTGCTTACATTCCCTGGTGCGCAGACTAAACACAATCAGCTGACGAGCTGGCTGGTTGCATTCCTGCATTACTTTGGTTTACTCTGTTATTTGAACAACACTCTTACTTAATTCTTCCGCTTTTATATTAGAACACCATTTAGTTTAACCTGGTACAGAGCTTGACTCATATAAAGATACTTTTTAGGTATGGCCAGTTGTTTGTTGGCCAGGTTGGCCAAGTGCGGAGCGATGTGTCGTAAGTCCTGCTTGCATGGCGTCTCTCTCTCTCTCTCTCTCTCTCTCTCTCTCTCTCTCTCTCTCTCTCTCTCTCTCTCTCTCTCTCGTGTGTGAAGGCAGATATACACACAAGCTATAACAATGTTGCCTTAAAACTGATGAGTGTAATCTTTGTATACATGCTATATAGATGCTGCTCTGATATATATAATCTATGAGTGCAAGCTGAAAGGAGGCTGCCCGAAACCTGATAAATGTAATCAATGTGCGCAGGCCCTAAGGATGCTTCCCTACAGAGTGATAAATGTAATATCTGTGTACAAGCGATAATAACGTTTGTGTACTACTGATTTGTGAAAATCTTGTGTGCAGGTTTTCAGCAGTTCAACCTGGTGATTTGAGTGATTGTACTACGCCAAACGATTTTGTTAAGCTCAGAAGCGTCCTATAGCTGTGAAACTGGTAATGGAATGCATATCTAACAGCCCCTCCCCCCCCAGCTCGAAAAATCTTTCTTATACCAAATAATGTCAAATAGTGATAAGAATGAAACAAGAAATCCGTAACCGGATTAAAAGGGTTACAAATGCTACCCTAAAAATATCTTCGTTTTCGAGTTGCCTGGCGTCGCATTTTGTAAGACGTGTCGCAAAAGCTAAAACTGATATATGTAATCTCTCTGTGCAGTTTAGAAGGATGCTGAATTAAAATTTGTGTATGTTATCCCCGTGTCGTGCTGTTGTGGATGGCGGGAGGTTGTCACTTGCCTTATTCAGCTCACATTGATAGCTCAGGTCTCATGTTCCACGATTTTGCGTAACTTGGCTTTGTTTTCCTTTGGTGGTGATGTAAATTTAGAGAATTTTCACCACTTAAACTATCTGGTGACAAAAGTGGATGCTGAAAATGGCGACGTATTGTACATGTATTAACCTTTTGCCTCGCACGTTCTTCCCGCGACTGACCTTAATCGTCTGACTGCAATGCGTGCAAAACAACGAGGGTGTTTCTGCAGATAGTGTTAGCTCGCTGACTAATGGAATTTCTCTCTCTTAACTAAGCAATCTATTTTGTCTTAATTAATCTCTGGGTGCGTTCAGAGCACCGAAAGGGTTAAACTTTTATCTATAATGTGAAAAGTCATGAACCTTCGAATCTCTAATGTTTGCATTTAGGTTTATAGTTTATAGCCGGCCAGACAGAACAGATTTGGCTCAAGTTGGCACGTACTTTCTTGAGATCGAAAAAAAAAAAAAAAAAAAAAAGCCGATACACCTCACAGGTTAGTTTAAGCTCGACAAGGGCGTACCCAGGGGATGGGTGAGGGGGCAGAGCCCCCTCTCCTTTTTTCAGGCCACCCAACCCAGCGAATAGATTGGGCTCAAATGTAGCATGTAAACACTTAGAGAAACTGGGAAGAACAGAGGGTAAGTTACGACCCCCAGCGGTGTGTTTAGGGAGGCGTCACTTTTTTTAAACCTTATTTTCTAATCTTGACAAACAATGGTCGATTTTATTGAAATTTGACAGGTAGAAGCTTTTAGACATGGGACTGAATATAGGTTAGCCCAGAACCTGTCTTGAGCGAGTGGCCTTTGGGCCAGTAGCTGCACCGGCCAAAAGGTCGTAGCTCGCCAAGTAATCTGATACCGAGAGAAAAGGCACTCAAGATACAGCAGCCTGGATAGACGTAATCACCAGCGCTACCCTTGTGCCAGGCAATACTGAAAAACAATATACCAGCTCTCCCTTAGATTCATGGCCTCGTATTTTGTGGGTTGCGCATGCCACCTGGCACCTGTTACGAAGCGATTTAGTTTGCATATTACATCTTAATATTCTCTTGTGTGCTGGTCATAGTCATCTAATACCTACCTACTTTGCGTAGACAACATGCAAAAGAGTTCCAACATGACTGACATATCAAGGAAGAAATAGAAAACAAAAAGTCCAGGGAAGAGGTAGTTAGGATTCAAGCATGCAGTTACGGTCTATGAGATCACGTAGGCTAAAATGAATACATATAATAAAACAAAACCTAGGAATGTAGAGGCAGGAACAAGATGTCGTTTACCGCGATTCAGTCGATGGAGGATGGCTTTCCACCCTGCACCCCAGATTTTACTGCTGGTGAAGAGAACAGTAATCACGAAAATATACCTAGTCACATGCACTGCTCCTACTTCAGTCACAAACACAAATAATACAACTCTTCCAATTTCACATGTACCTCTTTCGATACTTCTCCTCTCTTCGTACTTTGCCAGTCTGGAAAAAAGTTAATTTTGGCTATCACTCTCCCCCAGCAAATTCAGATACTGCGGTGAACCTCATGTAGACCAACACAGACAGAGACAAAATACTAATCTGTTACGGAACCATGATGTACAACGGATTGTTACCATATGGACTGCTTGCACAGTGGTCATGTTGGGACTAACGTACGGCTGCGGACATAAGTATCGATCCACTTCATTACGGTAAACAATGCGGCAGCGAGCAATCATTTCTGAAGCCCAGGGATGGTGTTTTTGTGCCCAGACTAACTTTTCAGAATATCGTGCTGAGTTTCATAACAGTTCGACTATAAAGCAGGATTATAATAATATCCATAACTATATAGTCAACAAAAAAATTATTGAATTTCCCTCTGTACTTTCGAGTTTGAAAAGAAGGATGAAGAATTTTGAAACACTTTACTGTATGGACTGTTTCGATTACCGTATATGATGTACTATCTAACTTGATAATGTAAAATAATTCAGCATCATCCCGGACATTCATTTACTCAGGATTACCATACACAATGAAACACTAAATATATATATATATATATATATATATATATATATATATATATATATATATATATATATATATATATAGATAGATAGATAGATAGATAGATAGATAGATAGATATATATATAGATAGATAGATAGATAGATAGATATATCGTTCAGTTTCGTATTCTTAGATCGCAGGGCCTTGATAATTCCTTGGAAGCCTGTATATCCATCAGTTAAAATATTGTGCACCAAGGAATCCGCTGAGTATGTTAGTTATATCCGATCATACTGTGCATATTGATACAGTAGTTATAGCAGTATAAAGCTTTAGTTAAGAAGAGCAGTAGGCAAAGCTGGTTAGACGATTGGATAGCGAGACAGTGATTGAATTATGAGATTTGACACCCATCCACAACACCTTATCGATGAGCGCAGTCTATCGTGGCAGCATACGAGTATTATGCCCACGTCTGTTTATGGTGAGCTGCGTCACTGAGCTCGTCACAGTGAAGGACCTTGGCCTGTAAATCACTGAGATGAATGACTCGATGCTTCACAGTTCTAATACCTCCCACAAATACCACTTTATTCTTATCCCTTTACTACGAGCGGTCACTAGGTACGTCACCTTGAAGGGATCTTGATATGTAATATCACTGAGATGAAAAGTTCACCTCACATACCTCGCACAAGTATCACACTGTTACCCCTTCATTACTTACTCTGTCAGTAAGCTGGTCAAAGTGAAGGACTTCGGCAAAATAAATAACTGAGATGAAGCCCGGATGCAAATCGGGCTTCTGAAACTCCTGAAAAAATAAAGAAAAAAAGAAAGAACGAAAGAAAAGAAAGTATAATAAAATAGAAATGTAAAAAATCACTTAATTAAAAAAATAACAAAATTTATCCCTTCATTGCGAGTTTTTTCCTAAGCTGAATAAAATCGTCTGGTGGTAGGTAGTAAAGCCAATAAAAGAAGTAACGAGATTCAAGGAGTAAGAGGATATTCATGAATGACAGGAAGATTCGTATGAGCTATACTGCTTTTACTCTAATCTGGACTCAAATTGCCGAGTTGTAAAAACAGATTAACACTAAAACATGACACTAGTCACTAAGAGGTACTATGGTAAGGATGTACAGTAGAGCCGTCATATTGTCTTTTTCCTCCACTGACCTACGTGATATAAACTGCAGGACCATGAAAATCTGGGCAAGGTTAAGGTAAAGAGAACAGTCAAACAATTCTGAGATTTTTACGTAATATCATAAAAAATGTCGGGTCCCAAAGAAGACATTGCAAGGTTTCAAAAGTCATTGTTCACTGTATCGTTATTAATCGTCCTCAGCTGTAGCCACACTGCGCCGCGTAAACATTACCTTCAGCGCCTCTGTTGGCCACTTTGTACATATAAGGGTGACCTGAATTGGCAGTGGTAGTGAGACAATGCACCCCAAGCAGGATCACATTCCTTCGCTACCTTGGAAGGCAGTGTGATCCTCTCGGTGGCGTTGGCATGCCGCAATAGATTTGAATTCTTCTCAAACGGTGAGATGTGGGATTAGATGCCTTTTCGAACTTTCTGGATTTCCCACCAAGTTGTCAGATGAAAAAAGGTTATGTGTGTGTGTGTGTGTGTGTGTGTGTGTGTGTGTGTACAAGGGAGGAGTGCCATTCCAGTATGTATTGTACACACACTGGTATGTGAGTGTGTATATGTGAGCTTATCAACCGATTCTTTTGTCACATGTAGAGTGCTGTAGGAGTGCTCTTGTTTTCGGGACATACCATGAGAACAATCTACCTCCCCTTTTTGTGTTTCGCAGGAGTTACGAGACTGCTTGTACCCTAACTGGTGAGAAGAAAGGTTACCACGTTCCTGGCCCTGTTCTAGCAGGGAATTTTCTAATCTTCACTTCAGCGTATTCTAATGACTTTATATGACACTTTGGGTATACATCGATAGCATTCTTTCGTCCTTAGTCGCAGGAATATTCTCTCGCTCCCCTTTAATACACACCTACACACCTCGACCTGACCTGTACCCAGGCCACTCGACAGGTACACGAGTGCGGAAATTGATGCACGTAACAATTCGAGGGAGTGTTAGACGCATCTTCAAGCAACGCCGTACTTTTTTTTAGCTTTATTCATTTATAAATTCCCTTAAAAAAAAAAATGAATGTTCCTTCCTGCTTGACTCTGCTTGCTCGTCTGTTCTTTGCATCTGGAGTTAATTTTATATTCCATTTCTCTGTGGGAAGATTTTTCTTAATGTAAGACGCATCCCCCCCCCTCTCTCTCTCTCTCTCTCTCTCTCTCTCTCTCATCTATATGACAGGCGGAAGATAATAACCACAGAGCGATAGATAAAGCAAGGAAAGAGAGACAAGATAAAGTATGAAAGATGAATGATAAGCAGAGAAAAGTTCTAATAAAATGTAAGGAAAGAAATATCAAGAAATTAAAAAAAAGACGTGTGACGAAAACTACAGCTGTGACAGAGAAGAAGTCCAGGTAGGGGAGAGAAAAAAAAAATATAAAAACATAGCACCTAATCAAGACGAGATATATGAGAGACAAAATAGTGATCGATGACCAGAGGCAGATATCAGGCCGGAAAGATGCAAAATAATGGCACATAATGAGAAAGATAAGCGTAGATGGAATAATGGATATAATATGGAAGGGACTGATAAAATATAAAACTAGAGGGCAGAAAAATAAGTTGATAATTTAGCCAGCACAATAAAAGTATTATTCAGGGGGTGTGAACATTGTGAATAGGCTCCACCTTTGATCTGAGGCTGTAGTGAGAGGTGGGAAGAGGGAGTGGGAGGGGTGAGTGGGGAGAGGGAGTGGAGGAGGGGGGTGGGGAGAGGGAGAGGGGGAGGGGGGAGGTGTATACATAATCGGATCTCTTTCATTCCTTCTCATCCTCTTCCTTTCTTTCCTGTTTTTTTTTCTCTCCATCTTATTTTTGATGTCTGTCCTTCTTACTCTTCATTTTCCTCTCCTCTTGAACCTTCTTTCCCTTCCTTCCCCTCTTCCTCTTGATTCTCCTTCACTCTGTCTCTTCCTCTTTATCTTCTTTTCTCCATTTCTTCCTTTTCTTCCTCCTTTTATTCCTGCTACACTTCTCTTCTCTGCCCTCACTTCTGTCACTTTCACTTTCTCTCCATCTTCTCTTGCTTCTTTTTCACTCTTCCTTTTTATCTTCTTTTCTCCATTTCTTCCTTTTCTTCTTCTTTTTATTCTTTCTTCTCTTCTTTCCCAACCTTTTTTCTACTTCTCTTCCCCTCTTCTTACCTCTTTATCTACTTTATTTCTCTCTTCTCTTTCACTCCCTCTTTCTTCCTATCCTATCACCTCTCCTTCCTTTCTCTTGAACCTGTATCTCTTTCCCCTCTCTTTTGCCCTCTTACTTTCTCATTTTTTCTCTCATTAAGCTAATCCAGGCATTTATTCTTGACACGACGAGACCCAGTGGCTTTTCTCAGAACCAACACGCAGGTGGGGGGCAGAGGGGGGCAAGGGAAAGTGCAGGGGAGCAGGAGAGAGAGGAAGAGAGCAGGAGGAAGCAGAAGCATGAAGAAGGGGACTGGATAGGTGCCAGAGAGAACAAGAGGGGTCAAAGGGGTAGGAGGGAGGCAGGGGAGGAGGCAGAACTGATAAGTGTAGATTCAGACGCTGATCAGTGGTATATGGAGATTCTATCGGGGGTATATACGTCTGGGAGAGACACTGGGAGAAGAAACAAGCATAGTGCAGCAGTTAGTCGGGTGTATTCATGAAGGTTGGAGTCAGTGGGAAATGAAGGAATCTATTAAAAGTTTTGTCAACTGCTGCACTTTTTACTCTGGAAATCGTATGCTGCTTGTTTTTCTAAATAAATCGTGTGCTTCGTGTTTATCTTAATTAGTTAATTAATTTGTTAAATATATTTATAAATGGAGGGGAAATATCAAGGATAATTTTCATGAAATGCTGAAGCATGAGGGAGAGATAGTAGTAGAATGGATGTGGAAGATGTGCAGATTGGCCTGGGAGGAAGGTAGAGTCCCGGAGGATTGGAAGTCAGGTATAATTATTCCCTTGTACAAAGGAAAAGGGGAAAAAGAAGTGTGTGGTAATCATAGAGGCATTTGTCTTCTTAGTATAATAGGAAGAGTGTATAGTAGGATACTTATTGACAGAGTTAGATATTCATTCTTAGATCTTTAGTGGAAAAGTTTCTAGAGAAGGGAAAGAAGTTGTATGCGGCTTTCATGGATTTGGAGAAAGCATATGACAGGGTGGATAGACAAGGATTGTGGAAAGTGTTAAGAATATAATTATGGAGTAGATGAGAAGTTGTTGAATGCTATGAAGAGTATGTACGATGGTGCGAAGGCTGCAGTGCGTGTGGATGGTGAACTAAGTGAATTTTTCTCTTTGAAAGTTGGGTTGAAACAGGGATGTGTCATGTCTCCATGGTTGTTCAATCTGTACATGGATGGGGTAATAAAAGAGGTACAAGGTAGGGTAGTGGATGTTGGAGTGGCCCTGGTGAGAGAGGATAGTGTTTGGAAACTCCCTGTACTGTTGTTTGCAGATGATACTGTGTTGTTGAGTGAAGACGAAGGGGAGCTGCAAGGCTTGGAGGATGAGTTTGGGAGAGTGTGTAAGAAACGGAATCTAAAGGTGAATGGAGGGAAGAGTAAAGTGATGGTCTTTGAGAGAGGTGAAGTCAGTGAATGTAAAGCGAGGTTGGATGGTGAGGAATTGGAAAATGTGAGTACGTTTAAGTACTAGGGTAGTGTGATGAGTAAGGATGGAGGTTTGGAGGATGAAGTGCTTGAAAGGGTACAGCAGGGAAGAAAGGTTGCTGGTTCTTTGAAAGCAGTGATAAGAAACAGGGAAGTGAGCATGGAAGTGAAAAAGTTACTACATGACAGTATTGTGATACCAACTCTAACGTATGGAAGTGAAGCTTGGACGTTGTTGGAAGGACACAAGTCAAGAGTGGAGAGCAGTGGAAATGAGTTATTTAAGAGGAACCTGTGGAGTCACATGGAGAGACAGGCTGACGAATAAGGATATAAAGGAGCGTTGTGGTGTGGATGTGGATGTGATAGGAAGCGTTATGAGGAACACACTGAGGTGGTTTGGCCATGTGCAGAGGATGGAGGGTGAAAGACTGACGAAGAGAGTGTATGTGAGTGAGGTGGAGGGGGGAAGAGGGAAGGGGAGACCGAGGATGAGATGAAGGGATGGGGTGGAGAGGTATATGAGAGAGGGGTGTGTGAGTTGGGAGCAGGGCAGTGAAATGGCGGGGGACAGGGCGACTTGGAGGCGATTTGTTTGTGGCCACCCCAAACGGGATTGAGGGGTCTGGCAATAGATAGATAGATAGATTTTCATTTTAATGTTCCTCCTCTTACCTCCCTCCTCTTCCTCCTCCTCCTTATCATCATCATCCTCGATTCCTCACCTCCTCCTTATTGCATCACGGCTGGAAGTGGTCTTGGGAGAAAAGCCAGGATGTCATTTTGACCTTGCAAACTTCATTTTTACCATTACTTATCTCCTTTAACCTCTTTTCTTCCCAATCCTTCAGAGTGCAAGGGTTTCATTCACCTTAATGAAATCATATACAAATATACAGAATAAGATGCCTAGGTTGATGTCGGCCCTCTAACGGGTAAATTTCTCCTTCATTAGTATACTGCTGCAGCTGCCTTTCCCTTACCATAAGCGGTCTGTCTCTCACAGCTGTCCATCCTTTCACTTTCCTCGGTACTCTTTCTTCATGCAGTTTGTCAGCATAATTTCAGCATTTTGTATTTTTCTTTATCTATTCAGTCATATCACAACGTACTCCTCTAGTTATCTTACATATCTGGGCACCTTACAATTTATTCCTCTGTTTCTCTTTTCTTTTACAGTACATTAATTCACAGTTGTTATACATTAAGCAGCTATAATGTTCATTCCTCGCATCATTATCTCAAATGAGAATTCTTATTCATTTCCTGATATATCTTGCAATCTCCCTTCTGAGAATATCTTCCCCCTTTTCTCTCCCTTCCCCTCCCCCCTGCTTGCTTCAGGGCGGGTGGTCAGGTCGGGTGTGTCAGAGATAAAGTTCCACTCATATCACAACCATTACCCTCATCACAGTGGTATTGTTTTGTCTATGTATATCTGAACAATATAGAGAGATAAAGGACCCCCATTTCCAGGAAGATTTAATTCATCTTTTTAGATTGTCGTAATACTTTTCATGATACATCCATATCACAACGGCTATCCTTGTCACATTAATGCTGTTCTGTCCATGGATATCCAAAGTCTATCTATCTATCTATATACCTAGGCTGCTTCCCTCAAGGAAAGGGAGGTAGCCGAGACAGGACGACTCACTCTCCATTTACTCATCCATTCAAACACATTCATTTGCATCTTAGCCCCAAAGGGGAGAACGGACAGATCCTCACCGCACCACACCGCACAAGGGTCAACTGGGCAATGCAATCAGTGACATCCGCAGCAGGGCCCGACAGCAGAACTGGTTTACCCCTGCCACATCATAACAGACCCATCCCCTTACCCGCACCTGACCTGACTAGCTGATCAGACCAAATGCGGGAGAATATCCCCTCAGGGCTGCGTCATCACTTATTCATTCACAATTTCTCTCCATTTATTTCTGTCACGCACAGCCACTCTTCCTTGCTCAACAGACATCCCTCTCGCATCCAGCGCTCTCTTCACACTGTCCATCCATCCTATTCGTGGTCTTCCTCTCAGCCTTACACCTCTCACATCAGATCTAGTTATCTTTTTCACCAATCGCTCATTATCCATTCTCTCCATATGTCCAAACCATTGCAACACCCTCTGCTCAACTCTACCAGCCATCTCCCGAACAACTCCAGTTCTCCTTCGCACTTCATCATTTCGCACCCGATCCATACGCGTCACTCCACACATACTCCTCAGACATCTCATCTCCATTACATTCAAACTTTTCCTCTCTGCTACACCCATATTCCATGTTTCAGCCCCATATAATGCAGTCGGTACCACAACACCCTCATACAGCCTTCTCTTTACATCCATTCTAAGCGAACGACATTTAAACACTTTTTTCATTCCTCCCAGCACCTTTCCTACTTCATTTATTCTAAACTTCACTTCTGCATCTATTCTTCCATCCACAGCAACATGTGACCCTAGATATTTAAAACAATCTACCTCCTCAAGCAACTCACCATTCAAAACTATATTCATCCCCCTACCATCTATCAACCTCGTACACTTCATCACTTTACTCTTATTCTCATTTACTTTCAATTTCCTCCTTTCACACACCCTTCCAAACTCCTCTACCAACTGTCTCAATCTCTCCTCTGAATCAGTCACCAGTGCAGTATCATCTGCAAACAGCAGCTGCTTCAGATTCCACTCTCCTCCATCAACATTTACCAGACTCAGACCACCTAAAACTCTTTCATTCACCTCCCTTACAACACCATCCATGTAATTATTAAACAACCAAGGCGACATCACACATCCCTGTCGCAGCCCCACTCTCACGGGAAACCAATCACTCACAGCATTTCCCACTCTTACACACGCTCTACTATTTACATAAAAACTTTTCACCCCTTTTAGTAACCTACTATCAAGTCCATACAATCTTAAAACAGTCCACAAAGCCTCCCTATCAATTCTATCATACGCTTTCTCTAAATCCATAAATGCCCAAAACACATCCTTGCCTTTCGCTAAATACTTTTCACACACTTGTCTCACAGCAAACACCTGATCAACGCATCCCCTCCCTCTCCTAAAGCCACACTGCTCATCACTAATCACTCCCTCTGTACCCTCTCTAACTCTCATAATTAACACTCTACCATACACCTTACCTACAACACTCAACAGACTTATACCCCTAAAGCTAGTACATTCATACTTATCACCCTTGCCTTTATACAACGGGACCACACAAGCACTTGCCCAGTCAATTGGCACCATACCTTTCTCAAAGCACACATTCAACAATCTTACTAACCAGTCAACAATAGTCACTCCACCACCCTTCAGGCATTCCACAGCACACCCATCCATACCTGCAGCTTTCCCTGTTTTCATCTCCTTTACTGCCTTCTCCACTTCTTCCTTCGTGATCAAAGAATCATTCAACTCTCCCAACACATTTATTCCTTGCACCCTTCCATCCGCCACAATCTCAGCCACCCTTTCCTCCTCTACATTTAACAATCTTTCAAAATACTCTGCCCATCTCTTCCTTACTGCATCCATCTCAATTAACATCCTTCCATCCTCTGCTTTTACTCGTTCTTCCTTCCCAGACTCTCCCTTTCGCACCCTTTTCACCTCCTTCCAAAACATTTTCTTATTCTGCTGAAAATTCTCTGTCAGCCGCCTACCCCACCTCTCATCTGCTGCCACTTTAGCATCACGCACAGCCCTTCTCGCTCTATTCCTCTTCTCCTTATACCTTTCATATGACATCTCATCCTTCCTCTGCAGCCACACTTCATATGCACGTCTCTTCTCTGCCACAGCCATACTTACTTCCTCGCACCACCATTCACTTCCTTTTCTTACACCACCACCCACACGTCTCACACCACACACCTCTTCTGCATGCCCCACCACAGCACTCTTAAACAACTGCCATTCCTCCTCCACGCTGCCATTTTCCCGATCTTTCACTGCGTTCCACTCATCTTTCAATTTCTCCTGATACTCTATCTTTTTCTCTCTTTTATCCAACTCACTCACTTTCAAAACCTCCCTGCCACACCTAACCCTCCTAGCTCTCATCCATCTCTTTCCTACTCTTAACTTTCCCTCCACCAGGTAGTGGTCAGACATACCTCCACCCTCCCCTCTCAGAACTCTCACATCCAACAATCTTCCTTTTACATTCCTAGACACAACCACATAGTCCATCAAGGCTCTATCAACAACCCTTCCACCCTCCTGTCTCACCCATGTATACTTATAAATATCTTTCTTCTCAAACAGCGTATTCCCAATCACCATCTCTCGCTCAACACACATCGCTATCATTCGTTCCCCATTTTCATTTCTTCCAGGCACACCATGCATACCAACTACACCTTCAACTGCTACATTTCCCACTCTAGCATTCAGATCTCCCATCATTACCACATTCACATTCGCTTCAAAACTCTGCAGACACTCATCAACATCATTCCAGAAAGACTCCCTCTCTTGTTCATCCCTTTCACTACCAGGCCCATATGCACTCACAAACACCCACAACTCACGTTCAAATTTCGCTTTCACCCACATCAGTCTCGATGACACCTCCTTCCATTCAATCACACATTGCTGAACTTCCGGACTCACTAACAAGGCCACACCTTCTCTTGCCCTTCCTCTATCAACACCTGACAATCTTCCATTCACACTTCCAAACATAGATTCCCCCTTCCCTTTCATCTTCGTTTCACTCAAAGCTAACACATCCAACTTTCTTCTCACAAACATTCTCCCAATCTCCTCCTTTTTAGCCTCAATCGTACTACATCCACGCACATTCATAGACCCAATCTTCAGGGTACGGGGATAACTCCATCCCCCATCCCTTTCTCTGGCCTGTCTCTTTTTAGGAACTACAAAACAGAGGAGGGGGTCCCTAGTCCCCTCACCCCGCCCCTTTTAGTCGCCTTTTACGACACGCAGGGAATACGGTGGCAGTATTCTTCCTAACACAACCTGGCCGCAGAGTAGTAGTACCACCCCATAGTGCGGCCAGGTTGTGTCCCCCCCGCCACAGGGGGGGACACAACCTGGCCGTAAAGAAAATAAATGAAAACTCCAATTCCTTACTATTTTTTTCTTCAACCTCGTAAGCTGAATGATGGTGTCTGGTGGTAGAAAGAATTAATAAAAAAATCCAACATGTTAGGGAGTGAATTAAAAGTGAATCTGAATCGTAAAGAAGTGAGTTTTTTCGTTAGTTCTCGTATCTGGTGTCTTTGAGGAAATGATGGATGTGTTAGGAAGTTGTTTTATAAGAGAAGGTCAAGCATCGTTGAGAGGACGAGAGACTGTCCAGTAACGAGAAGAGGGTTTCCTGTAGCGAGCATAATTTAATGTCGTATTGGATGAATGCCTGTCCTTGTAGTGCACCTGTCTTTTCACCAGTCTTTCTTTCTATCTCTATCTATCTCTGTCTTAGTAAGTAAAGAAGACAAGAAATTAACCATTGCTTAGAGTTTACGAGGCTAAAAATTAATATATCCGTGTTTGCATCCGCGGTTCCTTCGAGGTAAGACGATTGTGGGTGTTCAAGCAGAGGAGGGAATACACCCTGCAAAGATGGACGTTGCATGAGAGGTGGTGTTGGTGGTAGGGGAATAATGTAATAGTTTTCACCTAACAGCATGATGTGTGTGCGTGTGTATGAGGAGGTAGGGAAGGGGGTACGAGGGATGAAAAAAAAAAGAAAAAAGGTGGATAGAAGTAGGCAGCACGAGCTAGAATGGTGGAAGGATGTGGGTCAGGGCCGGCTAATACAACCTGTGTATTACAGTTGGGTGGGTATGAGTCAAAGCGTAAAAATTAATAATAAGAAGAAGAAGAACAAGAACGAACACAAAATAAGAAGGAAGGATGCATTTTTTTTTTTCATATGCCTGGGATAGCTCACTTCCTTGCATCTGAGGTCGTTTATGAAATCCGTGCCCACTTAGGTACAGAACGAAATAAAATGAAAAACACTGCCTCTCCTCCCTGTTACTGAAGGGTTAGTCTATCAGGGTCTAGTTAAAAAAAAATAAAATCTTACCAAATTAAACAATCTTACTTATTTACAAATTAGACTCACTGATAACCCTGTCCATTCTCAGCTGCTAACCCTGTCTATTCTCAGCTGCTCACCACCCATTGAGTCTGTGCTTCTTTCTAATCTCACATCTCAGCTTTGGCCCCCCAGCTATGCATCAGACAGCATCGGATTGCTTGACGTATTCATTAGTCACAATTACTAGTATTCAGTTGGAAGGCTTGGGAGCGGCGGGGGTCAAGAGTTGGGCGTGGAGGTAGGTGGGATAGGATTGGGTGTGGAGATGGATGGGTGGGATAGGATTGGGTGTGTGGAAGTGGGTGGGATGGGATTGAATGTGGAGGTGGGGGGGATGGGATTGGGTGTGGAGGTGGGGGGATGGGACTGGGTGCGGAGGTGGGTGGGATGGGACTGGGTGTGGAGGTGGGTGGGATGGAATTGGATGTGGACATGGGTGGGTGGGAGAGGATTGGGTGAGGGGGCGCGCGTAGGATGGGTTTGGGTATGGGGAGGTGGGTGGGATGGGACGGAACTGAATGTGGAAATGGGTGGGTGACGTGGGATGGGACTGGGTGTGGAGATAGGTGAGATGAGATTGGGTGTGGAGATGGATTGGTGGGGTGGGGTGTGACTGGGTGTGGCGATGGGTGGGTGGGTGGGATGGGAATGCTTGTGGAGGTGAATGGGTGAGATGGAATGGTTTGGGTGTGTGAGGATAGATAGGAAGGGTAGGTGTGGGGGAAGTAATTAGGGGAGGGAAGGAAGGGAAGGTTTGGGAAGGACGGAGTTGAGGTGTGGTGGGTACTGAAGGCAAGTCTTATTACTGTGAACCCTAGACGATTTTAACTCAAAGAAACCCATCCCAACCAGTGAGTTAATTCCTGAAAAAGAAAAAAAAGTCCCTCTTTCCCTATAGTTTTGCCTTACTGTTCCAACTAACGCCAGACGATTTTAGTGTTAACCCCTTTCGTCTCCAATAAATTCTTAAAAGTCCCCTGCTTGTGGTTTTCCTGTTCTATTCCAGATAATTTCAGACGATTTTTCTGTTCATGGCTTGGGGCTGTTCAATCCTCCGGGCATTTTCTTGGGTGATGGGGTAATTTGACGCTAATATGAGTCCGCGTTAGGTACGATTGTCGCAAACCCGCTGTACGTGATTTCAGGCTGAGGAACGTGTATTGATTTCCTTTCGTTTTCAATCTCGTTCTTGTTTTTGCTTTCTCTCTCTCTCTCTCTCTCTCTCTCTCTCTCTCTCTCTCTCTCTCTCTCTCTCTCTCTCTCACATCTACCAAATATTAGTTTATCGGTTTTGGTTTCTTTCTTTTTTGTACGAATACAGCTTTATTTATCATTATCACAACATTCCCACCTGAAAAATAAATGGGGACACAGCCTCATAAATCCACCAGGTCCCGTAATAAAAATCCCTGTGCGTTCCCATCAAAAATCTCTTCTCAGATTAACCGTGGGAGTAACATCAGACCCGGCCTACAAGGAACGCCACACCTGCTCTTAATATACAGGTAGGTTTACTAATATCAGTCATTAACCTGGGACTGTTTAATCACGAGGGGGGCTACTTCTTCAATTTCGCGGCTCCATCTAGGCTTTCATTCGGCTTATTTAGAGTACCTGGGTTTGTTTATATCAAGGATCTTAAGAAATTTTTACGATGACCTAAGCACCACAGCATTATCTGAAATAGTTTTTTTTTTTTTTTCGCTTTTTATCATGTTAATACCCACTCCAGTTTGGTTGTGAAGTGCTGAGAAATAGTATGAGTGGAGATATATCGTAAGTGTAAACAAGGAGTATTTTACGGCAAGCCTAGTTACCTTATATGTTGCCTTTCAAGTGTCCTTTTCTGCTGTTATTTCAATGTCAAAATGTAGAAATATTGCCACTTATTCCGGTAGTTTCATTTTACCTTAGCTGCCTGGCTACTTTCCCTCGAAACTCCAGTACGAGTTTTATGGAAAGAATTGTAAAGATTTAGAACACATCCTTGACACATGAGAATTTACTGGAAGGAAAGTGTCTAAATATGGCGCCAGTTGTTCACCACGGCATTGACTAAGAGTAATGGATCTCAGTGGCCTCTATTGAGGTTGCTGTTACCTCACGTCAGGTTAGATTAGTTCAGGTTAGATTAGGCCAGGTCAGAAAAGGTTAGGTTATTCTAGGTTAAGTTAGATTAGGTTAAAGGTAAAGAAGGTTGTAGGTAAGGCTTCCAGTCCACCAGGCCATTAGCAACGAGTGGTGGTTCTTGGGTGCTCCTTAATAGGGTCATTGTTTGGTGGAGGTGTGAGGCAGTTACCTGGAGACTCGTTATCATCTGATTTACGGGCACAAATTACAGGTTTTCAATGGCCTGAGGAGGTACTCATGCTAAAGTCGATGGCTAGACTTTGGTTCACTGGCAGCACGTCATTCCCTGCCAGGCGATACGGTGTTAGATGCTGGGGTATTAGCTGGAAGGGTAGGGTCAGGTGAGAGATCATTCTTCACCTGCCTATGTGAACTGAGTAACCTATCTTGCCTTCAGTAGTAATCGTAATGAATTAGTATTAGCATGGTGTTAGGGAGTATGCCATGAGGTGATATGGTGTTAGGTGGTGTTAGATGGCATGGTATTGGGTGGTATGGAATTGGTATTATGTTCGGTGGTCGACTGGTAGGCCTAACCCAATACACTCCGTGGAAATTGGTGTTATGGTACTGGATGGCATTCTATCTGATGGTATGATATTGGATGGAATAGTGTCAGATGCTATGGTATTAGGTACTATAAATCATGAGCTATTAAGCAGCATGATGTAAGGTACTGTGGTGTTAAATAGTATGGCATTATGTGGTATGGTATTAAAGTGTATGGTAATAGGTTGTGTGGTATCAAATGGTATGGTATCAGGTGGTATTTCATCAGACACTAATAGTAGGTGGCATAACATTAACATTCACTCCAACAGCGCCTCTCTCTCTCGCTCTCTCTCTCTCTCTCTCTCTGTAATTAATCGTTTTTACCATGTGTCCGAAAAGAATTGCACTTCCACGAAAAAAAGAAAAGAAAAAGAAAGTCTTCAGTGATTATACACATCTATGCATAAATTTCCACGAAGCGGGTACTTACGGAATAATGAGTACTGTGGGCGAAGTACTTTGGGATTTGCGGTGCTACGGTGAATATTAAACCCCTTCAGTACGGTGACGTGTTAAATCTTATCCCTCCTACCCCCAGACGATTTTATTCATCCTTAAAGCGTCCTGTTTTAGTGAAGATGCAGGCTATGATTAACCTCTCCAATTCGAAAAAGTCTTATAAAAGTCTAAATAAAAATTGTTTATGGTAACTGAAATAAAATACATAAATACATCATCGTAGTAAAGGGATACAAAGGAAAGTGCAAACGAAAGCAGACACTAACTGGCCTATTGTTTTTCTCGAAGTTGCTATAACTAATGTCCATCCGGTTAAGACAAGGATAACAGAACAAGACGGAGAAAGTGCTAGTCTCTGTGGGCCGTATTCTCACTGGCTCTAGCAATTTCGTAATAAATCATCCTCAGCGATTTTTTCTGCACATTACACCTTAATAATCGTATAGTCTGTTACTGATACACGTATGTCAGTATTTAAACTCTATAGATAAAATACAGGAGAATATTTACCTTGAGACGACAACAAGGAGGAGGCATAACGAAATTTGTTATATCAACGAGAATACGATTGTGTGGTCCTAAGAAACTCCGTAGCGTCCGTTTCGTAGCTATTTATTTTGCGCATTGCACCCTCACATTCGCTTTTATTTTACTCATATAATTCCAATACAACATAGTTTGAATAAAAAAACGTGGTGAGGTAACACTGCACAAAATAAATCGCTAAGGAAGATGTACATCGGAATCTCCAAAGGCACTCAGGACACAACTCTGCGTCTCGAGGTTCGTCTGGGTGGAAATAAGTTGTGCGAAGCTTGATAAATATTGCTTGAAAAATGACAAGTATTCTTCTTTGTCACCTTATCAGGGCAGAGCCTTCTACTCCCTCCCCACCACTACTTTCTCCTCACCCCCTTTCAGTACCAAGATTTTTTTTTTTTTTTACATTTTTTTTGTAATCGGTTTAGGAAGCTTCCTAACACCTCTTCCTTAGCTATTTACTTTTGGGTATGGCCATTTAATATAAGTTTCTACGTTATTTATGAAGAGTATGGTGATATAAGAATGATTTCAATAACACCGAAGAGGACACTAAGGAGTAACAAGCCAAATAAATCACTTAGGAACAGGTGTTATGGAGCTTCCTTAAAAATACCTGCCGTATTGTATGCGGTAAAAGAATCTTAATTGTTCATTTCGCTACACATCGCCTTCTTAAAGTTCATTATTGCTTCTTCAAGACGACTCTATCCACCTCAAGGTCTCTCATATTGAAGAGGTTACGAATGTTGGAAAAATATACATTAATTCTTTCACCACTAATACTTTTTCATTTTTTTTTTTTTTTTAGTTTTCCAGACGATTTTATTCAGCTTAGGAAAATTTCGAATTGCAGCGTTTAGAAAATACCCCATTAACATTTATCTTTTTTTTTCATATGATGTCTTCTCGGTTGTTCTCTAGCTACCTGGATTTTTTTTTTTTTTTTTGACTCTCTACAGTTACCTCTCGCAGTGAAGGGGTTAACCACTCTGACCGATCGCCATTATTTTTTTCTTTTTGGTCTTGCTAAGGATGATTTTGAGTTTAGGAGAGGCATTAGGTATTCAAGAGCACACACACACACACACACACACACACACACACACACACACACACACACACACACACACACACACACACATCATGAGACTGAAATGGTTAAGGTTTCATGAAGTAGAAGGCTTTAAACTGTCCATAGGCTGATGGATACGCCTAAGACAGAATGTATACAGAGCTGGACAGAGTTATGGACATTTTATTCATGGCCTCAAGATGTCATAATGAATAAAATTATCTCTTTTTTTTTTTTTTATACATCCCTTGGTGTAGAAGAGAAAGTCTGTAACATACTCGTGTATATTGCCCGAATCAGCGCACAGGCAAACAAGGAAATATATTCACTCACACACCCAGACACTCACTCACCCACTCACTCAAAAATCATAATACACAACTTTTATTTACGTAAAGCTGTCTTGGCTTCCCTTCTTTCACAGTCTAAATCCATTCAAGATAATTCTGCAAAGGCTAATGAATGGCACGTCAAAATAGCTGCACCAGATTTCTCCAAATTTACCAAACAGTCTCAATGCAACACTTTCTGACTGGCCTTTTCCTCCCTCCGGTATGGTCTGAATTAACTAATAAGAATGTGGAAGTAATTGCCTGGCACTAAGTAGCAGCAGCAGCAGCAGCAGTAGTAGTAGTAGTAGTAGTAGAGGTGGTGGTGGTGGTGGTGGTGGTGGTAGTTGTAATAGTAGTGGTATTGGTAGCCGAAGTTGTAGTAGTGGTAGTAGTAACAATAGTAGTAGTAGTTGTAGTGGTAGTATTTTAGCAGAAACATCAGGCTCATCTGAACCTGAACCTAGTGGAATGAAGGCTGAAGGTATCTTCTTTTCTCAGGCCACCACCTTCCTTTCGGGGGATAATGACAAATATAAAGATCAGGTGAGTAGCAGCAAGCAATTTTACTCAGTGTACGAGAGACCTTTTGAACTGGAGAGGTTAAACGGAGACCTCATTAACCCCGTCACTATATCAGCTGCCTTCCATAAACAAAAATCACAGTTTTAATTCCCGTCATCTTAGAGAAAGGGGTAATATAGGGGTAGTTTACATAAGTGGTATACAAGAAAATTAGCATTCCATATACAGAAACAGGCCGGAAAGGAAAGAGGTGTTGGACAGTGAAGTAACGCGGCAAAAATACATCAGGGAAGAGGTTGTAAGATGTCACCGAGTAATGGTAACTGTTTCTCTCACCGGTTACTTATGCTGTGAAGTTGCATATATATTTTGACCACAGCGGTTACTCTGTGTCCTGCTTGGTAATTATGTAGATTTTGTTGAAGTGTTGCATGTCCAGGAATATGGATTTTGTTGCTAAGTGGGTCATGTGCAGGGTATTAGAAAAGTCACTGTGCAGGAGAGACACAGCAACACATACTAGCATATTACATACTGTCACACTTCACATTGTCACACCCAAAACCCATGCCCCATATTACTTTGCCGCACCTCACACTGTCACGCATATTATTCCACACCTCACACTGTCGCACCACACACACTGCCACACCTCACACTGTCACACCATACACACTCCCACACCTTACTCATTACCACTGTTCACAGTGTCATATCTCGCACCACCACACACAAACTCGCCTAACATTGCCACACTTTAAGCTGGTTTAACACACACACACACACACACACACACACACACACACACACACACACACACACACACACACACACACACACACACACACACACACACACGCACTCAAAGTCATATCTCAGATTGCCACACCTCTAGCCCCCTACCTCACATACTTTCTAACATCCTGTATCAGTTGCTTGTTGTTTCACTTTCTGATGCAGCTGACTTGCCTATGCTTATTTTTCCGGTGTGAGAGGTCAGGTCTTTATTCTCAGGGCCACATCTGCAGTATTCATCATCATCATCATCATCATCATCATCATCATCATCATCATTACTCGTCATTTTATCGTCGTCATCGTCATCATCAGCACCAGCAGGAAGATCATCATCATCATCATCATCATCATCATCATCTCCGTCACAGTTACAGTCACTTTTACCACCACCACCACCATCATCATCATCATCATCATCATTATCATCATCATCATAATCATCGTCAGCAAAAATACCACCACCACCATCATCATCACCACCACCACCACCACCATCATCATCATGTCTCACCTTCCTTGTCCTCCTCCTCCTGGTCACGCTCATCACATAATCTTCAGCAGTAATAATGAATACACTGTACCAGCGAATGTTCACACAGATAATTGTACCCTTTCAGAACCCCCTACGAATTATGAGAGAGACCCCAATCCCCCACTAGAACCCATAACCTAAACATTTTGAACCCCCCACTAGAACCCATAACCTAAACAATTTGAAACCCCAAGTAGAACCCAGAACCTAAGCACAGTGGACTACATTTTGAATACCCTGTGAGACCCCTTTCCAGTCTGCTAATATAATCGTAGAGTTAAAAGAACCCTGTCATTGTAGTGGAAGGATGGACGGAAGCCTTTTGAACCCTCATGTAAATTGGCTCTCTGTTGATAATTATGAAGAAAATTAGAAGGGGTTCATGGGGACTATTAAACCCTTTCACTACGAGGGGTTCTTTCTAAGCTAATAAATCCGT
Source organism: Coenobita brevimanus (assembly GCF_032717465.1). Taxonomy (NCBI): domain Eukaryota; kingdom Metazoa; phylum Arthropoda; class Malacostraca; order Decapoda; family Coenobitidae; genus Coenobita; species Coenobita brevimanus. Next base: position 38,002,215 of record NC_136977.1, read on the forward strand.
CTGAGAGTAGCTACAGCGAAATGATTAAGATTCTCTCTCTCTCTCTCTCTCGCTCGCACGCTAGCTCTCTCTCTCTCTCTCTCTCTCTCTCTCTCTCTCTCTCTCTCTCTCTCTCTCTCTCTTTCCACCTTTCACCGTCACAGACCCATACTAGACTGAAACAAATCATCAAAGGAGCCAAAATAAAACAGAGTAAGGGTCAGCCGGCAAAAAGGAGAGAAAGAGAGAGAGAAGGAGAGAGAGAGAGAGAGAGAGAGAGAGAGAGAGAGAGAGAGAGAGAGGAGGGGGGTATAGTAAAAAAAAATCCGCAGTATAAGAAATAGATTGGCTGGCTCAAAAGACTCAGCTTTATATAGAAAACGGGGCTTATCCAGGGGGAACATCAATATTTAATGGCATGCTAATTCAGGTGATGGTATACAGTGGGTGCAATCTCCAGGCGTATCTTATCGGTGAGATCCAGTAACGGGCTTCAGGGAAAGGATTATATTTCTAGCATCAAGGGTCTGTGTTGCCATGTGGTTAGCTCTTTACCTGGTACGGGATTCAGTTGAAGGAGAGAGAGAGAGAGAGAGAGAGAGAGAGAGAGAGAGAGAGAGAGAGAGAGAGAGAACATATCCATTATTTGGGAAAGTGTCAACCTAGATTTGTGCAGTGTTTTTTTTTTTTTTTTTATTGTCTTTGATAAAATTTTCCTGCCGTAAATAGAAAGAAAATGAAAGAAATGAAAAAGAAAATTCCAATCATGTCTGTCTCCTGGGGAAATGCTACAAGTAGTAGTTCGCATCTTAATACCTACTGCTGGATGGATTAAGTCCTGCGGCGATAGATAAAAAGGAAGAAAAGTGCTAATCATCTCCGCTACCTGAGAAAGTGTTAACCTTATATTTGCTACTTAGTTCCCTCCTGATCGGTAACAACCCCAGCCGGCAGAAGGAAGAAGAAGAGGAGGAGGCGACGGAGGAGGAGGAAGAGGAAGAGGAGGAGGAGGAGAAGAAGAAGAAGAAGAAAAAGAAGGACGAGGAGAGAAGAAAAAGAAGAAGGATGAGAAGAAGAAGAAGAAGAAGAAGAGGGAGAGGAAGAGGAACACGAAGAAAACGAAGTAAGAAGAAGAAGACGAAGAAGAAACAAGAAGAAGAAAAGAAAACCTTACGTTCTTGGCCCAGGAAAGTGCTATGCGAGATTTTTTGTCTCTACTGTAGACAGCAAAAAAAATAAAAAAATAAAAAAAAGAGGCCCCTGCTATGATTTGCATTTTGAAACAGTCCTGTTTTCTAAGTGGCACGGGAGACTTCGAAGTTCCTTTTTGTTGGTGATTTATTTTTCGTATTACACCTTCATTTCCTCTTCTGCTTTTTTTACATATTTTTAGGATCGACATAGTTTGCATTCATAAATGCATGAAGAGTGAAAGATATAACAGGCAAAATAAATCGCTGAGAAAAGGGAGTTACGTAATCTTCCGAAGCTCCTTGAAATACGGCCTTGTAATAGTGCGTAGAGCTTTTGACCCTTCAGTTCAAGGACGTAATATCTCGAATCTTGTTGCTACGAAGATATTTATCTCAGGAGAAAACCTACTGTGAAAGAAAAAATATAGAAAGATGTACACCCGAAAGCACTAATTTCTCCCTCCATGCAGCCAGAGTCGCGGCCAGTGAGCGACCAGGCGTACAAACACCCCACACCCACCTCCCCTTTCCCAACCCCAGTGTAAATGTTGTTGGGTAGACGTGGAACAGCCAAAGCTGGTGATATTACAGTGTGTCATGATTGTTTTTATAGACAATCAGAACCAGCAGGGGTAAGTATATAAAGGTACTTAATGTTTATTACTGTGCTGTTATCCATAACATAGAGGAAAGGCGCGAGAATGAAAGAAGACCTACAGTGTGCCATGTGTTATTGTCTATAATACTTATGTCCTATTTTATAATGTTACAAATAAGTATAGTGTTGTGAACAGCATCTGTTGAAATATATGATGTCTTTTCTCATACATTCTCACTCCCGCCACCACCACCCATCTCTCTCGATTCCTGTCTCCATCAAACGCCTCTCTTATCCTCTCGTCCACCAGTCACACCCATTATTAACCAACGTAAACAAAGATAGTGATGAAATGATCCGTCAGGTATTGATCATATTATTACTATAATACACCTCTGTATTAAGCACCAACAAATCAATAACATACAATGCTTCGGTATACCTGCCGACTATTTCATCTTGTTGTAAGCTGTTACGTGACATACTCACCGCAAGTTGGACCTTGTGATACAAGGACATACGGTTGTTTTACTTTAACACAGGTTGTGTGTGGTTTTGGACGCCCATGAATTCATATTAACGTGGCAATTTAAGCCTTACATTATAAACACTTAAGATTTATGTTCCTGTCATTAATGGATGGACGAAACGAATCAGGGATCGGTTCTGACGAACCACAAACTCTCTGCTTTTACGAAAATATTCCGACCTCCTGTGACAACAGTGACACAATGTCATTATGTAGACGACTGACCCACATTCAGTCGTATACATTGTGACATTTTGTCACTGTTGTGACAAGAGGTCGAAATATTTTCGTTGAAGCAGAGAGTTTGTGGTTCGTCAGAACCGATCCCTGATTCGTTTGGTTAATACGGTAGTGACAGGAATATAAACCTTACATGTTTATAATGTGAGGCTTAAATTGTCACGTTAATATGAATTGATGGACGTCCAAAAACACCCATAACCTGTGTTAGCAATAAACAGCAGTATGTCCCTGTAACAAGGTCAAACTTGCAGTGCATATGTCACGTAACAGCTTGCAAGATGAAATTGTTTGGCAGGTGTATCGAAGTATTGTATGTTACTGATTTGTTGGTGCTTAATACTGAGGTGTATGCTAATATTAATATGATCAATACCTGACGGATCATTTCATCAATATCTTTATGTTGGTTAACTAAGCGTGGGAGTGGGGGACAGGAGCATAAGAGAGGTGTTTGGTTGATATAAATCCAGAGAGAAGGGTGGTGGTGGTGGTGGTGGTGGGAATGAGAATGTGTGAGAAAAGACATCATATCTTTCAACAGATGCTGTTCATTATACTATACTTATTTGTAACATTATAATATAGGACGTAACTATTACAGACAATAACACATAATGCAATGTAGGTCTTCTTTCATTTTCTTTCCTTTTTCATATGTTGTGGATAACAGCACAGTAATACACATTAAATACCTTTATATACTTACCCCTACTGGTTCTGATCCTCTATAAAAACAATCATGACATTGTAAGATCACCAGCTTTGGCCGTTCCACATTTGTCCAACAACATTTGCCACTGGGGTTGGGGGAGGGGATGTGGGTGTGGGGTGTTCGAACGCCTGGTCTCTCACTGGCCGCGACTCCGGCTACTAGGGGGGGAGAAATTAGTGCTTCCGAGTGTACCAAACTACTCCACTCTCTCTCTCTCTCTCTCTCTCTCTCTCTCTCTCTCTCTCTCTCTCTCTCTCTCTCTCTCTCTCTCTCTCTCTCTCTCTCTCTCGGGGGCACGGTGGCTCAGTGGTAGAGTATCGGAGTCGTGATTGTGGGATTCCGAGTTAGAGCCTCGCCCGGGACTGCCGTGCCGGGAGTGGTAGCGCGCTCCTGTAACCTAGGAGGGCTATATGGCCATAGTTGCCTAGCTCGGGGATTAAATCTCTCTCTCTCTCCCTTTCTCCCTCTCTCTCTCTCTCTCTCTCTCTCTCTCTCTCTCTCTCTCTCTCTCTCTTAATGCAAGGAAGAGGGAACCAGAAGCCAGAAGCCAGCCACAGTGTTCCCTCCAGGAAAAAACAAAACAAGATAACTAGAGTCAGATTAAAGATCCGTTCATTTATCTTCTTTTATCTAAATAAATCGTGTGAAGATAGCAAGAATAAATTATACGTGATATCCTCAGGCTGAAGAAATTGGAACACTGTGCTCTGTTTACTTATTTCAGTAATCGTATGTTAAATTCTTGCATGCCACTCATTGAAAGGTGCCTATAACTCAGTCATGTAATAAGATAGCCTGAGAGAGAGAGAGAGAGAGAGAGCATTCTAGATTCACGTTACAGATTGGTCGTGTTGGTATGAGGGGTGTGAGGGGTAGTATGAGAGGTACGAAGAGTGGTATGATGAGTGGTGTGAGAATGAGAAGTGGTGTGAGGGATGGTGTGGGAAATGTATGATGGGGGAGTGAGAGGCCATGACGGCAGAATAGCAGACAGCCGGCCAAGAGAGGGGGTGAGACCTTGAGGGGAGCAGGGAGGGTGGCTTGTACAGGCTCTGACAAAAGTCCTGATAAACCTCTTGATAAAAAAAATAAAAATACAAATACAAAATAAGTACAAGCCTGAAGAAGTATTGTCTCCCCTAATCACTCTCCGTTTTCTTTAAGACGTGTTAAGATCAAGTAAACTTCTAGTCAAATGGTACACACGCTTCCACCAACATTCTGAGTCACCCTGTATGCAAAATGTCTGATAGTTGACGGTCAAATCTAAAAACAATTTTCGTATTGTAGGCGCGGGAAAGTAACAGTGGTGTTGAAAGAATACAAAAATAAAAACACACACACACAAAAAATAGATATCTTCTTGACGAGAGCCGAGACGAACCGGAATACGACACCTAACGTGATATTGTGTTCGGTACAGAGGGGGATCCGGCACTAGGAATTTTATTATTGCCCCGTCTCGTATACTTTCTCTCGTTTCAGAAGACAGTGATGTGTGAAACCGTTATTGTGGATGCTGTGAGAAGCGAATAACGGAAGGAGACGTTGTAATTGCAGATCCAACCATTATTTAATGAAGAACTTGATGACTGAACGAGATTTCATATTTGCAAATCCATGCCTGAAAGAATGAACATTAAGATAATCATTTCTGTAACGGTATAATGGGAAATGTGGTTTTAATATTGCGAAGAATATACAAATCCTCCACTGTCTTCGTAAATCCAAGCGTAAATGAACGGATATTGAGGTAAATTATTTCTTGTCCATAACGGCACAATTTATTGTGTATTACGGATGTTGTAAAAACCAAGTAACCGGGAGAAAAAAATCACCATGTCCTATTTATACCATCCCGGATTTTTACTTACTGTCCTGGTGAGATCTGTCTACAGGTCTTATGGTAGAATTTCCATACGCTGTGCTGTAGCTTCATAGGATTACTACTTACTGTCCTGTTGAGATCTCACTGCAAGTCTTACGGTAGAAATTCCATTTTCCTGCATAGGATCTTTATTTACTGTCCTTTTGAAGTCTCTCTACTTGTCTTGGAAATAACAGATCGTTATAAACTCTCTCTCTCTCTCTCTCTCTCTCTCTCTCTCTCTCTCTCTTTTATCGTGGGTAAGATACGTGTGAGTGAAAGCGATTGCTTAAAGCATTAGTGATTAATATTTTCTTTTTGTAAGTCTTGATAATGAGTAACTTCTGTGTTGCTGCCAATTCTTCTTTCCTTATCCACCATACCATCTCTTAGTGCTTGGTAAAATGCTTCTTTATTAGCAACAGCAGACTCGACACACAACGAAACTCTTGGGGTCGAGGTGTAGGTAGATTAAGTTTATTTATTTATTTTTTTTTACATTCCTTACTCCATATCCCAATTCAGTACAAGGTATCCATCTTCGCGTGAGGCCGCTACTTACTTATTCTCTACAAGGGGCTATTCCTACGCTGAATACACTCATTAGTCGATCATACAGCTCAGGCTCGAAATTCATCATTTCCTGTGACCTTGATCTTTTATATACTGTGCTGAAAATGCGTAGGTTACGTCATGGGCTACCGCTGTACACCTGCAGTAGATTTGGTTATTATCATCATTAATTCTTACCCAGAAGATGAAATGAGATATAAACAACATAAGCGAGCCATATCCAGGTAAACAGAGGCAAGGGAGAGGTAGATGAGAGGATCCTACACCCACAAGACCTTTTCCCCTCCTTGTAGCAGATCTGAAAAGAGTATAAATCGTCATCACACTAAACGTCAGGTGGGGTAACCTTAGGCACACCCCGGCCAGCGTAACCTGCCGGGGGAGGCTAATGGATTCCCTGTTTTTGTTCGCAGATAAATGCCAGGACCATCATCGTATATTTATGAGGAGGGATACTCACGCTGGAATGTGCTGTGCGGGGGTCCAGGTGGTAGCCAGCTGGTGTTAAGGTTTTTTCCTCGGTGATATGGGTCGTAGGCTATTGTAAGTGGATTTTTCATTTCATAACACCTCAGACGTTTACTTTGCTCGTTCCCCCCCATTTCGCTCGTGCGTGTTATTGATGAAAACTATACCGATATTAACCCGCCCAGTCCCGGCCACTTTTTGACCACTGGTACCCCCCAATCCCGGGCAATTTTTGACCTTTTTTTTTTTTGCTAAAACTTTCGCTTTTGGTGAGAAACATCGAAAATTCATAGAGAAATCGCTCACCTGAGGTTTAAAATACTCATTACAGGTAGGAGAGCCTCCTTACTTTACTGGGTTTTCTATCAGGCTGGTGCCAAAGAAAACGAGTTCTATGGGAGGATAACTATTTCACACCACTCATAAACGGTATTTATTTATTTACTGTTACGAATTTATATGTAGTACAAAAGTATATTGGTTTTCAAGCAGTAATATAGGCATTATAAGCATTGTTTCACTCGCTAATACCTGACCTTTTTTTGCCACATTACCTGATCATCATTTCTAACTGTTTCTTCCTCTAATGCTATGTAAAGTTTGTCCTCCACATTGGCATTGATTGGGGAATCACTCTGGCCCTGAATTTCGTACCGTGGCATGACATGGCTATACTGGCCAGGTCACTGATAACAGGTGAATTGCTGAGAAAAGGGCATGCAGGGGGGGGGAGGAGGTCATGCTGGGTAAGGCATTGTCTCTGCCTGGCATCTTGTTGAGGCAGGTGTCCCGTGTATACGTACCAAAAATGACTCGCGAAAATTGAAAATTGTGGAAATTATGAACCTTGCAATTGCAGGACGTTGAAGTACGTCCTCGGGATTAGCTGTGACAAAACGTGAGGACGTGGAAGTACGTCCTCGGGACGGCACGGGTTAATGTGATATGTACGCAAGAGTATGTTAAGGTGTTATATGCAAAATAAACCTCACAGGAAGATGTGTTAAGAAGCCTCCCTTGCCATTTAGAATACGGCCATCAGACTCACGCTTCTTCACTGATGACCGTACAGGATTGAGTACCCGATCGTGTCAGGTTTTGTTAAGATTGGTAAAGGTATACTGGTTAGGGGTCATTTTATTACACACACACACACACACACACACACACACACACACACACACATATTTCTTGAGTAGTAGGGAATTAAGTATACCCAGGAACTAGTTAAGAATCTTATCATTACACACTAACATTCACACCTTTCTCCTACCTGTAAGAATTGAGTACCCATGCATACCAAGATTCATTAGGGCAGCTTCAAAAGGTATATCCTGCAGTTAATTACTACCTTTACCAATATTATGCATCATCACTGTAATTCCTTCTCCTATTAGCATTCGATCAGGCTAAGTTCCATTACTTCTCTCAACAAAATAATTTCTTCTTCTTCATGATCTTCATCATCATCATCATCATCATCATCATCTTCTTCTTCTTCATCATCATCATCTTCAAATTACTTCGCACAGAACAGATTTGATATATTTTAGGGCTGACCTCTTGTGGGAAGGTGATCAATGAATTCTTTATCGAAACCCCTCCAGCTCGTAACATCTCCTCCAAATTGAATAACATCAAATTAATTATCAACGAGCTATGTGAAAAAATAATCAGGTGAGGACGAGGTGCTGGGGAGCTGTGTAGAGCCGTAAGATAACGTTGCTTTATTATTGTCAAGAAGGATGTATGACTCTTGCTCAGCGTTATCCTCCCGATCGCCCCGCCTTTTCAACTGACGTCATTGTGGTTTTTATCAACATCAACCATTATTCACCATGGCCACAACAGCAGCAGGAAGGAGAATGTGACATAAATTTCCTCTGATCGTGATAACAGAGTGGGGATAAAGATACGAGGTCAGGGCAGGGCAGACCAGGGTAATTTAGCACCATATTCTCATCGTCATTGCAGGTTCGCCAGCAATTCTTCCTCTGCAGTTTGTTTGTCTCTTGCAACCTAATATTTCCTTATGTAATTTATATTATTCCTCTACATCAATATAGTTTGCGTAAGTGTCATAGAAGAGAATATCAGTGTGTCATATGCTGAAATAAACTGGTAAGGAAGAGCGGTTACAAACCCTCCTTTCCCCCCTAGAGTATGACCTCTTGTGATTATAGAATTCTTAGATCTAGTTTATTTACAAACTTCTTCCCATCAGGTCACTTCTCACAGCTAAAAGATTCGTACCCAAACCTTTTCGTACCTAATGAATCTTTCCACACTTACCCCAGTTCACCTCGCAAAGATAAATTCTTCAGGTCTTACTCATCCCTCATAATTCGCACCCATCAAGTCTAAATCACACACATAACATTCATCCCCTATTTCTTCGGACATAATGAGCGGTGCCACACGGAGCCAAGTTCACCGATAATCCTCTCCTCTAAGATTTCTACTGATTTCTTTAATCTTGCTCCTACTTACTAATTGGCGCTCTTCAGTTATCTTTCGCATCTTAAATATTTGTCCCCAAACTTTAAGAATCGTTCACACAAGCAACACCTCTCGTCCTACCAACTCGCCCCTTTCAAGTTACTTCATATTCTTAAAATGGCTTGTCCCCAACCTCTTCGTACCCACTGAATCGTCACACGCGGATCCCAGTTCACCTCTTGTTCTTTCTCACTCAAGATCTAAAGAATTCTTCAACTCTTGCTCGTATCTACTGACTCGTCCCCATCAGGTCAGCCTAGACTCATATCTCAGCTGTCGTGTCATCTCACGTATTGGACCACTTTCGTAACTTATCTACATATTTGTCCCGTGTCGTCTCTCGTCCCCTCACACCAGATATAGTTCGTCCATCTCAACTTGACGGAGAATTTCGTCACTTTGCAGCTTATTTTCCATAGCTCATTGACAGAATAAGACAATACTATGGCTCTAAATTCTCTCCATAGTACTCCTAACATGACTGGCACCATATTGCAGTGCCAATTTCTTGTTACAGATCGGCAGTTCAGATAGCGAGATGGCAAATTAAGGCAAAGTAAAAGTGGAGCAATGTAACTCGTCCACGTCAGCTCACCTCTCTAACCTCCAGACTCTTATTTCACGGCACGGGGGTCAGCAGATCAGAGAGTCTGTGTAGCGACGTCCTTCTCTCTCACTATCGTACACTCGGAGTCAAAAGTCTAGTGGCAATAGCACGTAAACGAAGACCAGACACCCGCAGAGCTGATGGCTTTTGGTGTCGAGTTACCAAATGAAAGGGAGGGAGGGCGAGAGAGAGAGAGAAAAAAAATTGGTTTGATCTCGACGGTACATTCTTCAGCTTCCATTCCTGATGCTGTAACTCGGGTGCCGCGATGCAGGGCAGATAAGAGCTGGTTCAGACGTGCAGTAAAGTAACCCATTTGGAGGTACATAAAGCGGCCTATTTGAAGTTACCTAAAGCGGCCTATTTGAAGTTTGTGATGCGGCATTTAAGATTTGGATACCCTACTTATATTTCATGCATATTAGCTTCGGCATAAAGTGTACTAATGAAGCTTAAGATTAGTTACATTAAACTTTAAAAATACTTACTAAATACAGTTATGCAGTAAAAAAAAAAAGTTTAGTTAAGATATTCACTCTATTATGTTCGCTTAAGTTACTCATGACACAAATGAAGGTGGATTAGAGAGTTCATAGAAAGGATTAATGTAGGTTAAGTTGATTAGAAGTACTGAAGGGTAGATTAGATGAAGTGGGTTGATGGTGGAGTAAAGGGTTGGAGGTGGAAAAGGAAGGGAGGATAGAAATCAGTAGGGCAGGGAGGAAGATGAGTGGAGTAGTATGTGCTGGGGAGTGGAAGAGATTGGATAGGAGAAATGGAGCAAAAGGAGAGTAGAGGAGAGGAAGGGTGAAGAGATGGAACAGAAAACAGGGAGGAAGGAAAGGAGATAGGAAAGGAGAGATGTATGTGATGGGGAGGGGAGGATGATTAAATAGGGAGAGAATGGACCAGAGGGATAGAGGTGTGTGAATTGGGGGATGGAGTGGCGGGGGGAGGGAGAGGAAATCGGAGGGAGAAAGGGGGGGAAGATCGTAAGATGGGGACCCACCCTATCTTAAACCCACACAATGGCATCTGCAGCCTCAGAGTTACGGCCACCTGTAAAATCATTCACAAAGGATCTTAAGTAATTCTCAAGACATACTATTCTCTTTTAAATAGATAGTATCATGTATTTTTTTTCTTCATCATATTTTTAACCTCAGTATTTACTCTGGTTTAGTCGTGGAGTGTTTGGTATTTACAGTATTGGTGGAAAGATTATTATTATTATTATTATTATTATTATTATTATTATTATTATTATTATTATTATTATTATTATTATTGTTATTATTATTATCATTATTATTACTTATTATTATTATTATTGTTATTATTATTATTATTGTTATTGTTGTTGCTATTATTTTTATTACAGTATTTGCAGTATAGGCATTAGGCAATATACAGTATTAAACATCTTATGCTCAAGTAAGTTTTGCTGTGAAGTGTCTGTCAGCTGCATAAGTGAAGATAAGAATATATACTAACGATCTCATACGCATCTTAATAAGGAAAAGTTTTATGAATACGCCTATCTTTCTTCTCTCTTCCCCTCTCTCCTTCCCCCACCTTCTATAATCTAAATAAATGATATCACAGGGAGGTGCTTTTAATCCGGTGGTTGTCTATACGTTGGGTTATTTATGAGTGTTCAGGAGCTGCCGTGGATCATAGTGAAATATGTAATCATTGTGCCAAGGGGTGGAATGGGGATTGAATTTATCTGTCTATCCCAGTAAGAAAGAGAGAGAGAGGGAGACCTACTTCTGTGTGTGGATGTTATTTATATTCTGTGTTACTGATATATCGGGAAGTTTACATATAATGATGAAATGTAGTGTTGTTATTAACGATGATTCAGGAGCTGCAGTAGGTCACAGTGAAATATATAATCATTGTGGTGTAAGATGAAAGGGAATTTAATCTTACCTCTCTTCTCCCTATAAAAAAAAAAAGAAAAAAAAAAAGAAAAGGAAAGAAAAGAAAATAGAAAGTTAACATCAGAGGGTCGCATTTTCTTCGACTTGGGAAACACACTAATAGTTTTTCCACAGTGATTTATTTTTTTCTGGATATTACGTACGCCAATTTATTCCGCTTTATTTTATCTTTACTGCAGTTTTATTATCGACTCAGTTTGAATTCATTTTTTGCTTGTTAAATCTATATATGCTGAGTCAGAAACTACTGTACCGTAAGTCACTGAGAGATTTATAGTCATCTTTCTGTCTCTAACTGGGCTTAACTTATAAATGTATCTCGATAAATAAATGAATTAAAAAAAAAAAAAAAAAGCAGGCAGAGGTACGTATGTACAAGGGATTAGCAGGCTTCTTAGCACCCCCTCTTAAGTGATTTATTATAGAAGTTACAGTGATATATTTCCCTGGATGTTGCTTATTATTTTTATGTGGACCGAATAAACGTACTTTAAAACGTCAGGTGGAGAAATTAACTGATAGGAGAGAGAAAGAGAGAGAGAGAGAGAGAGAGAGAGAGAGAGAGAGAGAGAGAGAGAGAGAGAGAGAGAGAGAGAGAGAGAGAGAGAGAGAGAGAAATGTGAAGGACACTGCTGTGTATGTTATTTATATCTCTTTAATTACAGACTTTTATATGTTTTAATAAGCCACATACAGAAACCATCAGGTAAGAAAAGGTGAAAGGTATCCGCCAAAGGTAATATTCCATTATGTCTTGCTGCTGTCTTTATAACACGGACACGGTTTGAATATATTAGTGTGTCATATTCATAGATAAATTGGTATGGATGAGGTGTACTGAGGCCTCCCAAGTCTACGAGGATACAATCTGTGAAAAAGAAGTCACATCTCCAGGCCAGACAGCTGTTTTGTAATTCACTGTGACCAATGGCGGCTACTGAATCATCGTAAGTGGAATTATTTGTAGTTTGTTTATGCAGATTAGGTCGCCATTTAAAAGCTAACATACAAGAAGCTAGTTAAGTGTGACATGCAAAAGAAATCGATAATGAAAGAGGTGCCAGGAGTTCCCAAGGCCTAGAAAGTGTATCTTTAAAACAGAAAACATAAACATACATAGGAATATAAAGTGTAACATGCAGAGTAAGTCGCTAGTGAGCAAGCCGCCAGGGAATCCTTTATGTTTCCCCCAAAACGACATTTGAAATAAAGTGGATATGAAGAACATGTAAGGAATTTTGAAAGTGTGACATGCTAAAATAAATGGCTAAGGATGAGGTGCCATCAGGAATCTAAGCCCAGGGAAATACGACCCCCTAAAGTTGTTATTCATTTTCTTTTCTATTTATTTATTTATTCATTTACTAGTGTAGAGTTAGATAGCCTTTGTGTGTGAAAAACCAACTTTGTATTTTGTTGTAGCTGTCGTCACAGAATTTACTGAGACAAGAGGAATCCGGGGAAGCGAGAAGGGTAAAAATATCCCGTTAACGTTATAGGCCGAGAAAAATAAATTTTGTATTTGATTCTGGTTAGCGTCATGCGATCTTACCCGGGTCACGGATACACCAATACACAGGGGACTAAGGATGCACCACCATTCTCCTTTGACTTAGTTGTTATTTTATGCTATTTACTTCTGGACGATTTTATTAAACTTATTAGAGAACTTTTGAACTAGAGGGGTTAGATATGGATTTCAGTAGCCCTTCTCACTTCAAGAGGACTCCCCCAAGCAGAATAAAATCGTCCCAGAGAAGCAAGAATAAACCAATGAAGCACCGTCACAGGATTCAGGGGTTTAAATGCTTTACTCTGCGACGCGTTTCATTCCTTGTAACACCAGACGATTTCTTTCAGCCCAGGACAGACACATCGAACAGGAATGGTTAGACGCATCTTTCGGTACCTCTAAAACGCGTCTCCCTGAGCTGAATAAATCGTCTGTCGGTGACAAAAACATGGAAAAAAAAAAAAAAAACGCTAATGGTGCTGCAGTCGGCAATGCTTTAGCTACAAGATGTCTGTCCCGACGTTGAATATAATGAAAAAAAAAAAAAAGTGACTGGGTGGAAGGGATTGCCACTCAACCCGCTCGTACATTGAACTGTAAGGGGGAAAAAATTGATCTGCTCTTTCACTTCATCTGCCTCAGAATACAGGGATATTCGTCACCATCCTCCCTGACACATTCCACGAATATCATCTATGGGCAGAGAAACATACCTCTATCAGCCTACGAGTATTCGCTAGCAGAGGATGGCGAGAAATGCAAGGGATGAAATATTAGGCAGAGGAGCATGCCGAGATATCTCCCCTCCGTGGAATATTCGCCAACAAAGAACAGTGGGAAGTATTAGAGGGGAAATATTAGGCAGAGATTTTTTGAGAAATATACCAAGCTTTTCTCTTTTTAGGAAAGTTCGCCAGTAGAGGACAATGAGAAAGAGAGGAGGTGACATATTAGTGAGAAACAGAAGACGAAATTTTATTCCCTGCTGAATATACATTTTACAGTAGCTTGTTGGGGTTCCTCCGTCATCGTCATTAATCAGATATACTGTTAATAGATGAAAATTATGTTGCCGTGACTGTTAATAGATGCAAACTATGTCGCTAATAAGGCTGACTGAAGCATCTGTCATTATTATAGTTAATGTATGGAAATTGTGTGACAGTTACGTTATTACATAAATGTCACTATTATGGGAAGCAGATCCGTCTACCTCGGTACTGCAGTTAATAGATGGAAACTGTGTCGCCCTTACATAAATAGATGCAAATTATGTCGCTGTTCACTACATCTCTAATATGGTGTTTTATTCATATCGGCCACTTACCATATCAGAGGTCATTTAAGTAAGACGTCATTTAAGTAAGAGATCATTTAAGTAAGAGGTCATGTAAGTAAGAGATCATTTAAGTAAGAAGTCATGTAAGTAAGAGTTTAATTTTTATCACTCGGATACTAGCAAGTAGAAAAAAAATACACTTTTCTGGACTACCACTCCTATCAAAGTTCTTTTGCAAATACCCGCAGCTTTGATAAAAAATATTAAGGCGAATATTTGCACGACAACGGTAAGCATGACAACCAGCCAAGTGATTCATTGCCCCACCTGTCTCCTTCCTGACATCTTGATCAAATATAATAAAGTGATGGTTGAAATATATTCTCTGTAATTTTCAACTTTCTCGGCCTTTCAGAGGGCAGATACTGACTGGGGTATTTTATTCTTGTTTCCGAAATTTACCTTTATTAAAAAGATAGAAGTTCTTAACAACCACAGAGGGTTGGAACTTATTTCAATTTACTCCTTCAGGGGACAAGCACCTTCTTTAGTGTTTTTTTCCTTACTACAGTTTGATGATTTTCATTCGACTTACGAGTGGCTTCCCTTCCCTTTAAGAAATGATGAATCTCAAGTAATCCTTCCAAGATGTGAGAAATCCTAACTATTCTCTTCTCTCCAGAGGGACGATTCGTAACCAAGGGGGCGATTCAACCCCCACCACAACACACACACACACACACACACACACACACACACACACACACACACACACACACACACACACACACACACACACACACACACACACACACCTGTTTTTGCACCCACACCTGACATACAACACTCTCTCCTCAGGTGGGTATGTGGGCATGGAATACTTGATGCCCTGATACACAGCTGGGGGCGGGGGGAGGTATACCAAGAATCAAATTAGATATGAGAGGTACACCTGTTGCCGTCACTATACCCTGTTCACTTCATCTTGTCTATATTTCAGAGGTACATTTTTTGCGGGACCTATAATCTTTTCATTTTATCTTGGCTGTCGAATACTTGATGCCCCAATTCTCAGCTCAGGTCATAGAAAGTCACTTGGAAATAATGAGATGTATTTGTCTAATGGTCACTATACTCTGTCTATTTAATCTTGATCTAGAGTATTATTGCCATCTCCTGTAGGTCACTCTTATTGTCAGCTTTGTCTTGGCCTGCAATTCTCATCTCTTTATCTTGAATGCTGAATTGTAAATTGGGTTCAGCACTAGACTTTGATGTTAGGAGAGAGAGAGAGAGAGAGAGAGAGAGAGAGAGAGAGAGAGAGAAAGAACACGAACCCAGTCTCTCATTAATACATAGGATAAGTGTGCACGAGCCATCATCGAAGCGGACGTGGATGTACACCCCCACCACCCGTATGCGGCACACGTCCAACTGGAAATAAACTCGTCGTCCATTGAATTTCCTCCCTCCCTCCCCCTGCCTTCCCCCTACCTTTGAATTTCCTCCCTCCCTCCCCCTGCCTTCCCCCTACCTTTGAATTTCCTCCCTCCCTCCCCCTGCCTTCCCCCTACCTTTGAATTTCCTCCCTCCCTCCCCCTCCCTCCCTCCCTCCGTTTTGTAGGTGTGATGTAGGGGCTTTCTAGACGTCACTTCTAAGACATATAAAATCGTCTGGCAGTAGATAAAGTAAAATACGTGCATCGGTACCTGTCACCTGAATGATTAGAATGATGGTAGATTTTGACACATTAGAAGGGAATAAAATTGTCTGACGCTAGAGAGAGAGAGGGAGAGAGAGAGGGAGAGAGAGAGAGAGAGAGAGAGAGAGAGAGAGAGAGAGAGAGAGAGAGAGAGAGAGAGAGAGTACAGAAAGAAAGTGGAGAGAATGAGTCTGAAAACAGAGCTGAAAACAGAGACAAGAACAGATGAAGAGAAAGGCAAATTAAGATGAAAGTGGAGAAAACGAAGGAAGAAGAAGAGTAAATGAATGAAGTAGAAGTTTATATGAGAAAAGAAAATGAAAGAATAACTGAAATATTTAAGAGTATGAAGAAAATCTGAATAGAGAGAGAAAGAAGAGAGAGATAAAAAAGCAGAAACATTAAGAAAGCAGGAACACTGAACTAAATCCGTGAGAGAAGAAGGTGTGAATGAAAGATGAAGAGAGAAAAAAAGAGAGAGTGAGAAAGGGAAAGAGAAAGTGGGGTAGGCTAGAAGAGGAACTAATAAAAGTGGATGATCAGGTACGAACACCTTATAAGAGACTGCACCTCTTCACTTTTTTTTTTCTTTTTTACAGGTGAGCAATCAGAAACGGATGGGTTCAAAACGAAGTATAGGAACTAATTAACCATCGTGTTTACTTGACGTCCGTTGATTCTAGGCGATATTAAAAGTATAATTGATGAGGGAATGGTTGTAGGGACCATTTCAACAGAGTTTATAATGATTGGCGTGATGCTACTGTGGTTTTTCCTTGTGTTGTGGCATAAACTGACTTATTTATTACGGTGGGAAGCAGAGAAGGTAATGATGATGATGATGATGATGATGATGATGACGACGGTGGTGGTGGTGGTGGTGGTAAAAGTAATAGTGATGGTGATGAGGTTGGAGGTGATGATGAAAATAATTGTGATGTAAAAAAAAATAATAATAACGAAGACGACGACTGTGATGATAATGAGTTGATGATATTGATGATGATCATGATGATGATAATGATGATGATGTTGATGCTGACGTGAACCTGCATGCAACTGACAGATATGCAAATTACTACAGACACACGGATGGCAACAAAAACAGATACCAACATTGTATGCGCATACCTAAGTGCACACACACACACACACACACACACACACACACACACACACACACACACACACACACACACACACACACACACACACACACACACACACCAGTACCTTCCCAGCACATAATCATTTTCAGATCCACACTCGCATCCATATTCATACTCCTACACCCACACCTACATCTACCCTCGTCCACCCACACCCACACACCCACCCTCATCCACCCACAACTACACACTCACCCACACCCAAACCCCCAAGTCAGTTCCCATGAGTCAAGCAGGAGTGATCAGAGCTGCAGATGCTACACAGCGGCACACACACATAAAGAACAAGGCCTCATAAAATTCAGCATACCGTCTTCTCCACTTTTACTCCAGATCTGACAGGGTGGAGAGATTGTTGCTCGTCCACTGCTGGGAACTGGAGGGTGGTGGACCGTGGGAATAGAGAAACGCTTGTGGAGTGCTACTGGTGTGGGTGGCGTGATTTAGGTGTGGGTGGTTTGATTTTGAGTTACTGGTGTGGGTGGCGTGATTTTGAGTTACTGGTGTGTGTGGCTTGATTTTTGGATGTTTTGATAATAGTGAGGATGTGAAAGTTTTTGGAATTACTGAGGAATTCAAAGTATTTTTAATGTTAAGAATTACTGAGAGCCGTGGGACTGGAGAAACACATGTGGGTGCCACTGGGCAGGATGAAGTGGCCTGTATTTACTTACTTATTTATGATATTGAAGGTTTGAATAATTTGATACTGCTGAGAAATTTAAGGTTTTTGGATTACGAAGAATTATAATGAACTGTAGGGGGAAAAATAATTAGGGCTGCTGGATCTGATGGCGTGGTTTTGAGTTACATTAATATTACTATAAAACTGAAAGTTTTGGTGGGAGAGGGACTGAATGTATTTGTATTAATAAGAATAAATATAAATCATGGGAGGGGGTAAATGGTTGGAGCTTTTATGATGGGTGGAGTGGCTTTGAGTTAATAATTGAGAGACTCGGAAGC
Organism: Coenobita brevimanus; assembly: GCF_032717465.1. Classification (NCBI taxonomy): domain Eukaryota; kingdom Metazoa; phylum Arthropoda; class Malacostraca; order Decapoda; family Coenobitidae; genus Coenobita; species Coenobita brevimanus. Next base: position 38,020,059 of record NC_136977.1, read on the forward strand.
TTTGATAATGATAAGGGACTGAGAGTTTATGAGTTATCAAGCCGCAGTATTGACCGTGGGACTGTGATAAATATTTTTTGAGGGAAATTGAACTGGGTGGCGTGTTTTTTTTTTTTTTTTAGTTGTTTTGGCAATACTGAGGAACTGAAAGTTCTGTTAAATGGCGAGAGATTGGAGGCATTTGGGTTATTGAGAATCATTTTGGATCGTGAGAGTGGATAACTATGTGGGGTGATTCTGGGTTGGATGTTTTTTTGGGGGGGTCATTTTGATAATTCTGAGGGACTAAAGATACTTGTTATATTAAAGATATCGATAAAGATAGTTGTTTTTATTACTGAGGTTAATGGAATAGAGGAATATACTAAGCTACTGGATTGCCTGTGGTGGTTTTGAATTGATCTGATGATACCGAAGGATTGAAAGCTTGATATTGCTAAAGGACTAAGGGTATTTGGATTACTGAAAAGTATTATGTACCGTATGGATTGAGAAGTTATTGAGGGCACTGGACTGATAGTGGGTTTGCTAATAACCTGGTGCGATGATGGGTAAATAAGCCTTTTTTATTTCCAGTACCACTCACACCTTAGTTTTAGTTGGAAGTCAGGTTTGGATGATGATGATGATGATGATGAAGTTGAGGATGATGACAGTGGTGATGATGATGGTGATGATGAAGTTGATGATGATGATGATGATGGTGTAGTTGATGATGATGATGTAGTGATGATGATGATGATGATTGTGTGTGATTCAAATGCTTAATACTTCCTTGTGTTTCTTGTGTTGACTTAAGCTTTAAACGCCGTTCTGTGCGAGTAATCTGAAGAGCAAATTAAAACAGCCTTACATCACTAGCCAGGAAAAAAAAAAAAAAACTGCATTCTCGGGCACAAGGACTTGACTTAATCGTGAAAGTATCCTGAATTAGTTAAGTGTGGAGCTTGGTGTGGAGATCAAGTGTAGTTTTTACGGACATTTGTGGATTCATTTTATCGGTAGAAATTGAACTAGAGTTATCTTTAAAATATTCTGCAATGTATTGTGATAAAAGTATATATTTCAATCGCTGCTCACATAACTGGATATGCTTGGGTATGTTTGGGGGGAGAGGAGAATCTAGCCATCACTCCATATATGTTACTCCGCAAAAAATGACGAGCCACATGGTATGCAAGCCACATTTCACACAACAGGTGGTTACTCTTTTAAATAAATAAGTGAAAGTCCGATAGTTTAGAGAGTTAAGGCGCAGGATTCGGATGTGGTCAGTACGGCCATAAGATCTCCCAGAAGTGATGCTAAGGCTTACCTAATGCCACTCACGGTGCTGTAACTGGTCACTCTCGCCTTCAGAGTCTGGTACGAATGTTTTAGTGCAAGGTCTCTATGCTCTTGATGCGGCGGCCCAGGAGTGGACGGTGGATGATAAACGATGAAATTTAGGAAACAAACACAAGATATCGAACGCTTTTCTGACGGAGGCGAGAACTTTTGGAAATGAATACAGTCTGTCGATGTTTTTTACCTGTATTAGTGACATTCGCTCTGACTAACTGTGGGCGAGGAGAGGCACTGCTTGCGGTCAGACTGGCGGGAACAACAGGCTTGGGTAATGGATGCTGCCAGTCACATGTAACTGTCAATGTGAAAGCATTTATTTTGTTCGCCGGCTTCCTTTTCAACGCCACACCACTTTAACCCAACAGTACGATGACTTTCATGTTCTTTCCTACCACAAGACGATTATATAAAGCTTTGGAGAAAACCATCGTGATGAAGGAGTTAGAAGCATTGAATATTCATTCCAATAGACTGATGACATCTTCCTTAAATTCATCCAGGATCATACAGGATACGAGCAGACGATTTTATTAACTCAGTAGATTTTTTTAAAAACTGGAAAGGTTAGATATAGATTTCGATAATGCCTTGACTGAAAATCCTCCCCAGGGCTGAATAAAATCGTCATGTGGTAACAGGGATAATAAACTAAATTAGGAGAAAATATCCATTATCTTTAGCAGTATGGTAGCACCTTTTTCTTCAGATTATTCTAGGTACCTATAGATGATTTTCTTAAGCTTAGGAAAGAGCCCTCGTGGTGAAGAGCTTTGAGAGTTAACTTTCAGCGTGATGACTTTTTTTTTTATATATTATTCTCGCTACATCCAAACTGTTTTATTCTGGTTTGTAGAGGTCAGTGAAATGGTCAGTAGGAATCACCGATGTCCTTAGCAATATAATGACGTTATTTTGGTTACTCTTGGTACCGACTGATGTTTTTATTCAGCTTTAGAGAGACACATGTTGGTCGTATTTCATGGTCTGTTCTCGCTACCAACACACTAAGAGAGAGAGAGAGAGAGAGAGTAGTGAAGGGTTGAGAAACAAACTCCATTAAACCCTTACTGACACGAGAAGCCTACCACGAAATTAATAAAATCATCAAGAGGTACAGTAGCAAGAATAAAAAAAAAAAAAAAAGCGATGCCAAGGCACAGCAAACCCGTCCCCGGCAGTCATTTTAGTGCTGATGTATAAGCACAGAAGGATATATAGTCAGAGATGTCACATATCAAATCTGGAGTAAATCAGATGAAAATTAACGAGTTTATGCCCATTCGAAATTTTAGGCCTGACCCACCTGACACTGACCCCCCTACCGCTAACTGGTGGGTGACCCCCTTGATGTAATGAGGCATTTTATCGGATGCAGATTTGAAAGATGCATCTTTAGGTTTTGGTTTCATGTCGATATCATGAAATCGAAAGGAGTTATGTCGAAAAAATGATTTTTATCCTTCCCCGTAGTTTTACATTTTGGGGGACTACAGCCTGGGCTTTGGCCCAATTTGGCCCAAAATTTAGGTATGTGATCAGAAGATCATAGCCCATCATCCCTGTAATTTTAGTCAAAATCGCATCTGTAGTTCTCGAGTAAAGTTGTTAATAGACAGACAGAGATAGACAAACAAACAAATAGACAAACCTAGTGAAAACAATTCCCTGCCCCAGGCCCCTCCGGGGCGGGACGGGTAAAAAAGACGACATTTGGAGTGAGTAGAATGTCAGTCTTTTGTACAGACAACCGTTAGACGGTTATTCCGCTTGGATGAGGGCAGTGGCAGTGAAGGGCAGTGGCAGTGGAAGGGTTAATGACATTGGTGAAGTATGGCAGTGTTGGCTGAATACCAAGGCTGAAGAAAGGCAGAGAGAGAATCATGTTTATGAATATGCATATACACAAACAAGGTACACATATCCTTGTTAGTGGCCACGGTGCATCTGAACCTTATACAGGCAAAAACGCACACACACACACACACACACACACACACACACACACACACACACACACACACACGGTTGGAAAGGTAGTCTGCTGCAGGAGAGGACATGAGTTCTATGTCAATTTGAGGTAGGGAACAGTTTAATTATTTCACCGAGAAAAAAGAAAAGAAAAAGAAAAAAAGAACTCCCCATAATACCAGTACACCAGCCCTGAATGAGACAGCCCTGGTATGCACTGAATATAGACGCTGAGTATTTGCTTCGAAGTGGTGACATGTGAAGGAGGGTGAATTCATGACGGTTTCTTGACTTTAGGGAAAGGACCACCAAGTCTATGCTTAAATTCGGACAAATAAAAAATACAGGCATGAGGAGGAGAGGAAAAAATGTGTGGGATGGGATGAGAGGAAGTGGTAAGACAACAGAGATCGAGCCTTGGTGTTGGATTGACGAGGAGGTGTATATGCATAACAGATGAGGGGTGTAAGTTAGACGCTTGGTTTACACTACGGCTTTCTCTAAAATGTAAGAGAATTATCTTGCGTCGCTGACGTATATCATCAGGCGCAGGTAGAGAGAGAGAGAGAGAGAGAGAGAGAGAGAGAGAGAGAGAGAGAGAGAGAGAGAGAGAGAGAGAGAGAGAGAGAGAAAGAGAGAGAGAGAGAGAGAGAGAGAGAGAGAATGGACAACCCAGCGCATTTCCTCAAGCATTTCTTCCTCTTGCACCCCATCCTCTTTAACCTCATCCTCTTTCAACCCTTCCTCTTCCAATGCATCCTCTTGATTTACCGTGACTAACACAACGTCCCATGAGAACCCCAGTATGACCTCTGACCTTCGCCTGTGACCTCTTATGACCCAGGTTCTGTGAGGGGGGGGGTAGTACATCTCAGGGCCAGAAATCATTGGGATATATCACCATTTTTAGCTTGTGAGAGCTGAGGAAGTGTTTATAAATGATCTCAAATATTTTCCTGGATAAACAAGTTTTCGAAAGATGTATCACCATAGATCATTTTGTGTTTCGTTTTTTGTCATTTTATTTTATGTGCCATTTTAATACTCACTTTCTTTTGACACTGAAGTGTTTAGTAGTTGTGTAAATGAAGACTGAAGCATATTTACAAACAGTTTTATGCACAATTTAAGCTTAGGAGAGTTTATGAATACTACGTAGACCCTGTGATCTTGACCTGTTTTGACTTAAGTGCTCTCGTCTCGTCTGTGGACTTGCATGGGTGGATGTAATTCGATTTTTTATGTGTGTGTGTGTGTGTGTGTGTGTGTGTGTGTGTGTGTGTGTGTGTGTGTGTGTGTGTGTGTGTTGATTTCATTATATCATTTACTTTTGTCACTGTCGTTGAATTGTTATTATTATTATTATTATTATTATTATTATAATGATGATGATCATCATCATCATATTCGTCTTCTTTCACAATGAGTAAAAAATTTAATCTACTGTTGAGGAATAGGTGTGGACTGCATAGAGAAACAGCTCTAGTGGAAGGTCAGGGTGGATGTGGATGGATGTGATAAATCAGTGTGTGAAAAAAACGAAAGGGGAAATTGGTGAAGCTAAGAAATTGGCAAGGGATCAAAATGTGTAGGTTAAGTATGTAGGAGAAACACAGTCGATGAAAGTAGGGTGGCGGTGATGATGATGATGATGATGATCTGAGATATGATAGCGATGATGCAGATGATGATAATGACAGCAACGATAATGATTACAATTATGATGATGATTTTAGTAACGAGACTGATGATGATACTGGTTTGGACGATGGTGATGGTGATGATTTAGCTTATTTAGATGGTGATGATGATAATGATTTTGATGGTGATTGTAAGATATTGTATTTTTAGCCACTTGAAGCTATGATTATCGATATGGTGGTTGTCGGCAAATTGGTTATCTAGCAGTGGTAAGGGCGGGGAGGGGGGGCAGGATCATTAGGCCAAATACTCCCTCTTTTATCACACTAAGCAAAGCAAGGGAGAGAGGTTATCCAGGGTGACTCAGCCTACACGAAAGGGAGACAGGTGATTTTATTAAGGAGGGATCTCAGGTAATAAAGGACTAATAACAGGTGGAAACTAACCCCTCCAGCTCGAGAAGTCTCCTCCAAGCTGAATAAAATCGTCAGGAGGGGGCAAGAATATTATGAAATAAGATGAGCCCCGAATCAGTGGATTAGGTCGAATATTCCCTGATTCATTTACGTAAAAAATGGAGGAGAAGAAGCTATATTAAGTAAGTCAACCTGCACGAAAGGAACACGTTGCTTATTTTGCTCTCTCAGGCTCCTATGACTCACTCTCGGATGAATAAAATCGTCTGGCTTTAGCTGGAAGGGGGAGCGATTCATTAGGTTAAAGATTCTCTGTTATATCTGCCTAAGTAAAGGACAAGAGGTTACATTAGGTCACTCAGCCAACACGAAAGGAAAACATAAGTAATTTCACACTTCCAGCTCCCATGGCTTGCTATCGGATGAATAAAATCGTCTGGTGATGCAAGAATATGGAGAATGTGAAGACGTCATCGAAGTGAAGGGGCTAAGTAAAAGAACTGTATTTTTTTTTGCCTTGAGAAATGGCAGCCTCAATTTATCTATATTACATGATCATAGATATTATCTACCTTTCTTGCAACTTATTCTCTCTCTCTCTCTCTCTCTCACACACACACACACACACACACACACACACACACACACACACACACACACACACACACACACACACACACCAGTAAACCAGTCTATTTGTTTTATGTAGCCTGGAGCCCGTGTCTTACTATTTTAATGAACCCCAGCCTATCCCGTAACCCAACCAGTCTTAAACAAGGGGTGGGGGGGTGAGGAAGGGGAGAGGGGGGTGAGGGATGGTGGTGTGAGGCAAGGGGTGTGAGGTGAGAGAAAATGATAAGGGGAGGGAGGGGTGGGGGGTGGGGAGGTGATGAGAGAGGTGGGAGATGAGAGAGGTGATAGGTGATGAGGTGTGGGGTGGGACTAAGGTGGGGTGAGGGAAGTGAGCATAGGGGGTGAAAAATGGAGTGGGAGGAAGGATGGGGTAGGAGCTGAGGTGGGGAGAGATGGTGGGGGTAGGCTTGGTCGGTAGGGGTGAGAGGTGCGAGGGAAAGAGGAAGTTGGGTTGGAGATGGAAGGGAGAGAAGAGAAGGGGTGGAGAAGGGAAGGGAGGAGAGGACATACTTACAGGGAGGAAGGAGGTGAGAGAAAAACAGAAATGTAGGGAGGAAGAAGAAGAGATGAAAACAGAAGTGCAGGGAGGAGGGAGGAGAGAGAAAGGCAATGAGGAGGTGATAAATGAAAGGGAAAGACAAACCCGTTGACGAGGAAGATCAGATGAAAGGTAAAGGTTCAAGTTTAGATCAGAGGTAAAATCAAAGTAGTGGATAAAGAAAGGAGAGGTAACAGAGAATAGAGGAGACAGCAAAAAGTGAAGAAAGGATGAAAAAAGAAAATTCGTAGAGCAGGCAAGGAGAGATATTAAGGTATGCATTTTTCATACCGTACCTTCATGTTGTCTTAAATGTTATGTCTTCGTATTAACAACATCGGTAGTATACAAAACGATATCAAGGGGTAATAGTTAAGATGCAAAAGGTAAATTTCTTCATTGCTACCCCCTCCGACGATTTTAAGACAGTTCTCTAGGTATGAAGGGTTACTGAAGGCTATTATCTAACTCCAGTTCGAAAACACTCCCTCTAACATGAATAAAATTGAGTGGTTATGAGAGTAATAGATATTTAACACGTCACTGGAAAGCACAGGGACTGAAGAGGGAAAATGATGGTTGAATCTGAGGTTAATGCAGTAATGAGGGACATGAAGACGAAAAGGAGGGTGAAGGATGAACAACAACGCTGTACACTCGGCAGTCTTTTCATTACTTTCCGGCTTAATTATATGTACAGTGTGTGTGTGTGTGTGTGTGTGTGTGTGTGTGTGTGTGTGTGTGTGTGTGTGTGTGTGTGTGTGTGTGTGTGTGTGTGTGTGTGTGTGTTGAAAATGACTATTGCCCTCTTAACGTACTGTAACAGTGATCCATTCTTGTTTTATTCTAAATTTTTTATGATTAGTGTCTTCACAAGGTTCATTTTCTGTCATGTTAGAGGTCAGAGACTTCACAGAAAACAGGAATCCCCAGGCTATTTAGAGCAACTGGTTGATTATAAGTAAAATCATTTAACTTTTAATTCTTTTGCATAGTGCACGATGCTCCAATTAATTATTAATATTATTTTTATTTTTCATCCAAATGGAAGGATAAAATATCGCGCACTGTAAAAAAAAAAAAAAAAAAAAAGTATTGTCAACAGAAGCGTTTGTTTACACATGGTGAGTGTCGACTACGAAAGTGAACGCGTGGGCTACACTGTGCTGATAACAATTATTTGTCTATTGAAATGACACATATCGAAAGAACGGAGAATCTTCCAGCTCTTGGGAACAGAGCACTTCCCAGTTTTTCGAAGAAGAAAAAAAAAAGGATAGAAATAAAACCATCCCACAAGCACTCACTGAAATGACCGCAGCAAAACAATCTTACTCTCATCCTGATGCAAAGCATGTGACGAATTATCGTTTTACTATTTGTTTTAATTTTAGTTCTGTTGTCTCGGTTTATTCACAGATATTTAACAGCATATTTATGGCAGAGAGATTGACCAGGGAGCAGTGTAGGATATTTTTTCCCCCTTATACGTACAATAAAATGGTGTACGGAACAAGAGGATGGAGAATCAGCGGTACAAAGCGAAACATTTACAGTAAGACCGAGAAATTATAGAGAAGTGTGTACTGTTGGAATCTCTCTCTCTCTCTCTCTCTCTCTCTCTCTCTCTCTCTCTCTCTCTCTCTCTCTCTCTCTCTCTCTCGTTAGCTGAAATAAGATCGTATGGAGATAGCAAGATCCTAATAATAAAACAAGGTATTTACAACTCAAACCCCCTTATTATCGTGACCGTATTACGCCACAAATCCGGGTCGTATCATGGAGTGTCCCCCTTAATTTTCAGGGTTGTATGTCAGGGGTGAAGGTCAGGGTGAAAGTGGGAGATTTGCACTGCTTCTTGTTGCAGATCTGGCCTTGCAATACTCAGAAATGGGAGAACAGAGTTGCATCGTTTAGTTATTGTACTAATACTTTGAAAATACATCCCGTAAGTATTGTACAGAGGACTGTTTTAATTTTAATTTTTGATAATATTGTAATACTGGTTCATGTTAGGGACGATAATAAGTATAGTACGGAACCTTGCTTAAGTACTATATTATAATTTTTTTTCTTTTTAACCACATAACGTTGCCATTCTTTTTAGTACATTATCATAACCATTCTGACCCTTTCCCCCAGCCTAAAGTAAATTTGAACTCGAATAGACCTAATTTCTGACTAGTTTGTGATATAGAGGGTGATAATAAGGAATACAGAAGCACAGAAGTCAGCAGTGAAAGTCAGTGTGGGAGTGGCAGATCTGCGCTGTCCCTTGTTGCAGGCCTGGGATTGCAATACACAAAGTAGAATGTTAAAAAGTAGATATTGTTGAAAGGCAGTAGTAAGGTTTGTAGTATTTGCATCAGTTCTATTGCCGCAGTACTCGTGTGTGTGTGTGTGTGTGTGTGTGTGTGTGTGTGTGTGTGTGTGTGTGTGTGTGTTAAGTAGCCGCGATAAAAAACTTCAATACCTCTATAATTACGAATACAAATCCAACTTGTTTTCATGGTTTACGATAATTTCGTCATCATTATTAAGCACCTTTATAATTTCTTTTTCTTTCTTTTTTTTCTTTGAGGGGTCGGTACCATAGGAAATCCACAATTTTTACTAAGAACCGTAAAAATTCCTTATAGTATACGGTAACAACTGCATACCGTACTTGTTTTTAAGCTGGTTAATATTAAAACAATCCGTAATACCGTAAATAGAATAATGAATGTTCAGAATCCAAGAATACAATAAGTCAGAGGTGAAGGTCAGAATGGAACGTGAGATCTGGGCAGAGAGATAATGGCTGAGTAAATTTTCCCTTAATTACCCTCATAGGTTAAATTTTGTTTGCAGAGAGGTTTTTCCCACTCCAGGTTGATTTGTTCACTTCCGGATTCCAAAATGAAGAAAAAAAGTCGCATACTAAGACATGGGTACTCATATTTTATCCTTACAACTATAGAGGATGAAAATACAATCGTCAGCGCTGAATGAAATCGTCAGTTTGGTAAAATGCGGCCGAAATATGTAGCATTAACTTGCTTGCTAAAAGAGTAAGGAGTGATGTGTGTGTGTGTGTGTGTGTGTGTGTGTGTGTGTGTGTGTGTGTGTGTGTGTGTGTGTGTGTGTGTGTGTGTGTGTGTGTGTGTGTGTGTGTGTGTGTGTGTCTTACAGCATACCATGGTAAGTGATGTGCGTGAGTGTATGCATAAATGTAGGAGAATTGTGCAAGTGGATATGTGCTCGTATTTATTCGTGTGCGTGTGTGTGTGTTTGTGTGCATGTTCATCAGCGTGTCTGAGTTTCATGTACGCTTTCCTTCCCTGCTGTGTTGTGCACGAATACTCTGGCTCAGTGTAACACCTTTTCCTTCCTTCCTTCCTCTCCTCCCTCCTTTCCTTCCCTTCCTTTACCTTTCGTCACCCTTTCTCACCCTCCCCTCTGCCACTCCTACCGTCTCCCCCCATTCCTCCCTCCATTCCCTTTCCTTCCCAACAAATTTCTCTTTCTCCTCCCTTTCCCACTCTCTCCTTCCTCTCCCCTCCCCTCCCTCCAGCATCACCCCTCTCTCTCTCTCTCTCTCTCTCTCTCTCTCTCTCTCTCTCTCTCTCTCTCTCTCTCTCTCTCTCTCTCTCTCTCTCGTGACCTGCTCTTCTCCCTGCCACGCCCCGCTCCCTCAGAGACTTAGACCAAGAGAACGAGTTATGCATATTCCGCCCGTCCTTACCCTCGGGCTTTTGGTTATTCGAATGTGTGTGTGTGTGTGTGTGTGTGTGTGTGTGTGTGTGTGTGTTTACCTCACCACACACATCAACCACACCACCACCTTCATGATACAGTAACTGCCTCTCCCCACACACTCGCCGCATCTCAAATAAACAACGCACCAGCAAGATTTATATAGATAGATAGATATAGATAGATATAGATAAATACACACAAAGAGGAGGAATATAAAAAAAATACTTGTACTTCGTGTTTTGCTCCATTTGAGTGATCGTCTAATTCTACCTATTACATTAAAGTTACCATTCGACCCAGGAACTGAAAGGTGAACACGGTGTATATATAGTGAGTCAGCATCTTCTCCACGTTTTCCTTATTATTCGGATCCGGATTGGTCTCATTTTTTTTCTATATGTAATTGACACGTACACAAGAACGAACCATTTTTTTTTCTCTGTCTGATATCAAAAATGCCCACAGGAAAAAGCCGTGGTTTCTTTCTATTATGTGTTCGTCATTGCCTTTGTTTTCTTTAGATCCACTTTCTTGCGTCTCAAAGTACACTCTCAGGCACTTGTTAATCTAGATGGTTGAAATTTGCTGACAGTAATGATCAGGTGCTTCAGGAGAAATAGCCTGTTATCATTATTATTGGCTTATTATCACTGCTTTTTTTTTTTTTTTTTCAGGGGGTTATCTCACATTAATAATAATAATAATAATAATAATAATAATAATAATATTATTATTATTATTATTATTATTATTATTATTATTACTATTATTACCGGTATTATTATTATTAATAGTAGTAGTAGTAGTAGTAGCAGTAGTAGTAATAGTAGTAGTAGTAGTAGTAGTTTTATATTATTTATTTATTTATATGGCTAAAGCTGAGTAGCCTAGTGACTAAGTGTATTTTCTCATATCACATAATATTTCTAAGGAGCGTAAGGCAGGTGACATATTAAATGTAATAAAAACTTCTATATTAAATTTTTTTGTCATTATATTTTCCCCTTCAAATTAACTTTCTTTTTCCAGGCGATTTGCTAATCAGAATCGAAAGCCTTAATGTTGTAGTGTTTTTTTTTTTTTTTAATCTCCTTGCCTTTTTTTTTTTTCTCGATATTTTCTGTGTCTTATCCCTTCAGTGTGATGATGAGATTTTGGGGTTAATAGGAGGAGCGTTTAGAGAGAATTTTAGGAGCGTGAGTTCATTATGGATCTGTAATACATTTCTTTGGTACTAGACTGCAGATTATTCTCTCTCTCTCTCTCTCTCTCTCTCTCTCTCTCTCTCTCTCTCTCTCTCTCTCTCTCTCTCTCTCTCTCTCACACACACACACACACACACACACACACACACATTAGTTCTGCTTCAAGCTGTATAAAATTCCCTCCCCATTTCCTGATCTGCTAATAATTTTCCTCATCACAACTAGAATAATGAGTTAGATTCTTCAGCCGATCAGAGTCTTGGACAAAATATGTTTTTCCCTTGTCCCCGTTTACGTAGCAGTACAATTAGGGACCTGGATGTAAAATAGATTACTCCGGACCTTACTCTAGGGGAAGGCTGGAACATAGCATAAATTTGCTGTCTGCCTTAATGAACTTCGTATAGGAAGTAATGTCGCTTCTCTCTCTCTCTCTCTCTCTCTCTCTCTCAACAATGCAGGGTGTGGTGTTGTTTGCTAGATAAACTTATATCCTCACCTTTTCTCACCTGTCGGCTTCACGTCTTGCCCCGTTACGATACCACTGAGTCTTATCTGGAGCTAGTTTCTCTCTCTCTCTCTCTCCCTCTCTCTCTCTCTCTCTCTCTCTCTCTCTCTCTCTCTCTCTCTCTCTCTCTCTCTCTCTCTCCTCCCTTCGTGTCTCCACTACTCCTTATGTGTTCCTTTCAGTATTCCTGGTATTTTTCTTACTTTTTCCTTTCGGCATCAATTTCGGAAGAAGTGGGTGAGAGAGAGCCTTCGTATCTTATTTTCTTGCACATGTACTGTAGGTTTGATCTCTTGCGTAAGTGGTTTATCCCTGCAGAGAAGCATTTTATGCCTAGTTATCTCCTGTGTACTTCTCTCTCTCTCTCTCTCTCTCTCTCTCTCTCTCTCTCTCTCTCTCACACACACACACACACACACACACACACATACATACATTTAACCCCCTCCCCAACCACACACGCACACACACATTGAACCTCCTCCCCCCACTCACACAAACTTGACCCCTTATCTCTTATCAGTTTAACCTGACCCTCTCACTCCTGCCTTATCAGATGCTTATACATTTGATTATAATTCATTTAGGTAAGTTTCCTCCCACAACACTTTCATTTCTGCGATCACCCTGAGTTTGTGGGGTTGTTTGGACTTGTTTGGGGATTGTTTGGACTTGTTTGGGGATTGTTTGGACTTGTTTGGGGATTGTTTGGACTTGTTTGGGGATTGTTTGAACTTGTTTGGGGATTGTTTGGGGGTTGTTTGGACTTGTTTGGGGATTGTTTGGGAATTGTTTGTACTTGTTTGGGGATTGTTTGGATTTGTCTGGTGATTGTTTGGACTTGTTTGGATTTGTTTGGTGATTGTTTGGACTTGTTTGTGGCATTGTTTGGACTTGTTTGTGGCATTGTTTGGACTTGTTTGGGGATTGTTTGGACTTGTTTGGGGATTGTTTTTCGAGACTGATTGTTTTGGTTGTTTTGATTCAAGTTATTATTTTTTTTCATGATTGTGGTGCGTCTGGATCCTGCCAAACTTTATTGATAGTGGGATTATGGATGATGATGATGATGATGATGATGATGATAATGATGATGATAGGGATGAAGATGATAGGGATGATGATGATGATGATGATAATGATGATGATGATGATGACTGACGTAGTATTTATGATGATGATGATGAAGAAAAGTATTTTTGATGGTGATGATGAAGACAAGTATTTTTGATGATGATGAAGACAAGTATTTTTGATGGTGATGATGAAGACAAGTATTTTTGATGATGATGAAGACAAGTATTTTTGATGGTGATGATGCAGATGATACCGTGTTGTTGAGTGAAGACGAAGGGGAGCTGCAAGGCTTGGTGGATGAGTTTGAGAGAGTGTGTAAGAAACGGAATCTAAAGGTGAATGTAGGGAAGAGTAAAGTGATGGTCTTTGAGAGAGGTGAAGTCAGTGAATGTACAGCGAGGTTGGATGGTGAGGAATTGGAAAATGTGAGTACGTTTAAGTACTTGGGTAGTGTGATGAGTAAGGATGGAGGTTTGGAGGGTGAAGTGCTTGAAAGGGTACAGCAGGGAAGAAAGGTTGCTGGTTCTTTGAAAGCAGTGATAAGAAACAGGGAAGTGAGCATGGAAGTGAAAAAGTTACTACATGACAGTATTGTGATACCAACTCTAACGTACGGAAGTGAAGCTTGGACGTTGTTGGAAGGACACAAGTCAAGAGTGAGAGCAGTGGAAATGAGTTATTTAAGAGGAGCCTGTGGAGTCACATGGAGAGACAGGCTGACGAATGAGGATATAAAGGAGCGTTGTGGTGTTGATGTGGATGTGATAGGAAGCGTTATGAGGAACACACTGAGGTGGTTTGGCCATGTGGAGAGGATGGAGGGTGAAAGACTGACGAAGAGAGTGTATGTGAGTGAGGTGGAGGGGGAAAGAGGGAGGGGGAGGCCGAGGATGAGATGGAGAGATGGGGTGGAGAGGTATATGAGAGAGGGGGGTGTGAGTTGGGAGCAGGGGAGTGAAATAGCGGGGGACAGGGCGACTTGCAGGCGATTTGTTTGTGGCCACCCCAAACGGGATTGAGGCGTCTGGCAATAGATAGATAGATAGATAGATGATGAAGACAAGTATTTTTTATGATGATGATGAACCAGAATTTGGCTTATTAATCTCTGCTCTAAGATTTAGCTATATATGGCGTCCGATTCGTTTGCAATAGTTAATGTGATAGTAATTCTCTGGGTTTATATTTTTTCATCCAGGTTACTCTCTTATCAATGGTTTACCTGTGTTTGCTGATTGCGATAATTTTGATAGGGGGAAATTTGATGGATGTGATTATTGTACAGAATTATATTAACTAACCTTATTAAAAAAAAATAAATCGGTAAGGAAGAATATGACCAAGATTTTTTTTTTTTTCCGTCACCTCGTGCCTGTTGATTTGGACCTCGAGATGAAATAACCTCTTCAATTCCATGATATTTTTTCCCTTTTCATTGCCAAACTTTTTTCAAATTAAATTTTGTGGTTCCCTCCAGCCGTCTTTTTTTTTTTTTTTTTTTTTTTTTTCACCAGTAGAGGGAGACTTAGTGAAATGAAAGGTTAATTTAGCCGTGGATTTAGAGCTGCCTCGATCGCTGCATTTGGACTGTTTAATACTCGTATAGGCAACAGACTTTTTTAAACAATGTCAAGTGTACGTCCACAGTTGGGTATGATTTAAATAATCTTTTACACACACACACACACACATCTATATCTGTCCATCTACTATCTATCTGTCTGTCTATCTATCTATATGTATGTATAGATAGATATAGATAGACGGACAGATGGATAGATATAATATTTGGTGTACATTTTCACTATATTTTAGTTACATCCAGACAAATTTATTCAGCCAGAAGGTTCACTCGTACCAAAGAAGTATATTTACCTCTGCCCTGACCAGTCTCATTGTACCTGTCTACCATGATTGATTTAAGGTGTTTATGTTCGTCCTAGATATCCCAGAGCTATTCTAGGTGTGTGTGTGTGTGTGTGTGTGTGTGTGTGTGTGTGTGTGTGTGTGTGTGTGTGTGTGTGTGTGATTTGACAGACTGTTGGTGAATCCTGAACTGGAAATTATCATTGTTTTTGTTTTTGTTGTTGTGTTAACCATTCTACAGCGATGAGATTTTTAGAAGTTTTGTTCATGTCATCTCCAGACAATTTTATTTATTTATTTATTATTTTATTGTTGTGGTTTGATATAGCTTTCATGGCAAGTGATATTTGCAAAGCTGAATTAAATAGTCTAGAGGTAACAAGAACAAATAATTTAGAAAGAATAAATAAGAATGATTAAGGGTTAGCAAGAATAAATGAAGTTGGATAAGAATAAATAAGAGTCAGCAATAATAAATAAAAGGAAGAATAATATGAGTTAGTAAGAATAAGCAAAAATAACTAATAATAAATAAGAGTTAGCAAGAATAAACAAGAATGAATGGGAATGACTGAGAGTTAGCAAAAATAAACAAGAATAAAGAAAAATAAGAATTATCAAGAATAAACAAGACGTCATCGTATCAAAGGGGTTAATTTGTGAGGACTTCTTGTTGTGTAGTTACCTTTTTTTTTTTTTTTAACCTTTTCACGAGCATTTTATGCATACCTTGTTCTTGCTCATCCTAGACGATTTTTCTCTGGTTAGGAGCGATTTTTAGAATTGGAGGGGTTACATAGAGCCCTCATTAACCCTTTTAGTGCTGCAGATCTTTCCTTAGCTGAATAAAATCGTCTGGAGATGACAAGATGAAATTATAAATCGTTTCAGTGAAGGAAATTTTTTAAAAGCTCATTTTATGTTTGATTTAGCTTTCATGTAAATCCCCTCACGAGGATGACGCCAATTTTTTAGCATATTCTTCCTGTGTCCAGACGATTTTAATAAGTTTGGAGAGACTAAAGAACTGGAGGGGTTAGGTATAGTCTTCATTAAGCTCTTCGCTATTAGGGGGTTGTTCATAGATAAAATAATCGACCAGAGGCAAGAATAAAAAGAGAAAATGATCACCATTCTAAAGAGCTTAGTTGAGGACTTTATTTTGTCTGCCTTTATTTTCCTTCGTGTGGGATTTTTTCTGGCTTGCTTTTGTTTTGTTTTGATTTGTGTGTATGTAATTCTGTTTTGCTTTTTTTTTGTTTTGTTACTTAATGTGGACTGTTCGTGTTGTCATTGTGCACTTGTTTCTTTATTGATTAAGAGTGCTTTATTTTATGCTTGCGTGCTTTTGTTTTTGTTTTTTCTTTCTATAATTGGGATAGTGTTCATTCTGTGTATACTTGCTTTTCCACTTAACGCGGGCCGTGTTCGGTGCACAAGTTTCTTATTTCTTCACCTCCAGTCCGTGCTGCTCTCTCTCCCGCCCCCTCACTCTCTCCCTGTCTCCCTTACCCCCCCCACCTCCCTACCTCACCCTCCCTTCACTCTTACATCCCCTCCTCACTCTTCCCTCTCTCCCTCTGGCTCTTTCTCACTTCTTGTTTCCCACATCCCCATCTTCTCCCTTCACCCTCACCCTCACTCCCCCCCCCACTCTCTCTTTCATTCCTCACATTTTCCCTTCTTCCCTCATACATTTACACTGTCGCCTTTTCATATCTCTTTCACGCCTCATGCTCCTCTTAAGCACCTTTTCCCTCACTCTAGCTCTCCCCCACTCCCTGATATCCTCTTTCTCTGCTACTTAAATTTCCAAACATTATCGTGTTCTCTCACCTTTCTTTCTACCCTCTCTCACCTCCTTCCTTCCTTCCTCATCTCCTTCCCATGTCCCTCAACTCTGTCCTCCCTCCCTCATCTCCTCTCTCCCTCACCTCCTTCTTCCCTCCCTCACCTCCCTCCTCCCTCCCTCACCTCCTTTCTCCCTCCCTCATCTCCTCCTCCTTCCCTCACCCCCTTACCTCCCTTGTTTCCTTTCTCCCTATCACCATCTGCCTCCTTCACCTACTCCCTCCCTCACCCCGCTTGCTTCCCTCACTCCCTGCCTCTGTCATCTGTACCCATTCACTCTTACCTTCGTCACCCTCCTTTCCCCTCCCTATCTCCTTCACCCCCCTCTCTACTCCCATCCCCCATTCCCTCTCTTGGCCCCTCGTCGGTCCCAAACAACAGGGTCCTTGACTGACACTAACCTTTGCTTGTGCCAGATTTAGGTAGGGTCGGACAATTACCTGTCAGCGCTGCCCGGTGTGCTGATACCTGATGCCGCCCAGTGCCTTTACCTGCCCCCGCCTTGCCCCGCCCCACCCCAACCTGCCCTGTTCTGCTATATCTTACCTTGCCTTTCTGTGCTATACTTTGCCTTGCCTTACTGTGCTATTTCATGCCCTTCCTTGATGCGTTATGCCCTGTCCTGCCTTTCCTTGTCTTGCCTTGCCCTTCTCGGCCTGCCTTGCCATGCCTTGTTTTGCCCTCCGTTGCCATACTTTATGGTGCCCTGCCATGCTCTGTCCTGTGTTGCCTTGCCTTGCCTTATTGCCTTACCTTGTCTTGTCTTGTGTACTCCTGTCTTGTCCTGACCTGCATTCTCCTGCCCTGCTCTGCCCTTCCCTTGCCTTGCCTACCCTGCCTTTCCCATTTTCTACCTTGCCCGACTCGTTCCGTTCCTGTTATGCCTGTTTTGCTATCACATCTTTCGCCTCGACAGGTCCCATCATAATCCTGTCCTGCCCTGCCATCGCCATCCTCTTCTTAACTCCTTCGCTACCAGCTGAATAAAATCGTCTGGCATGGGATCGAACATGAAGAATAAGAGGCATCATGCTGGAGAGGTTAATTTTGACTGATTAAGACTTACATGTCCTAGATCCTTCATGATATTATCCTATTCTACCCTACCATGCCGTCCCCTGTCACTCTCTACCTTGCCACGCTTCCCTTGTCTCACTGCTTGACCCTACCCTTCCCTCTCTACCCTATCTTGCACCGTTTATCACTACCCTGTCTAAATAACCCACATGGCATTGCTGTATCGTACCTTATGCCACCTCATTCATCCCTGCATAATCCTGCCCTACCCTACATTCCACCGTCCTAGCCCTCCCTGCCTGACTAACCTACAAGACCCTACCCTACCCTACACTACCCTACCCTGTCTTTCTTCTCTTTGCCTCTCTTTCTCAGCCTTGCCCATCCAACCCTGTCTTTGACCCGCTATCTCTGGCTCCTCTCCCCCACGTCAAGCTCAAAACTCGACCTGCCGCGCCCTCCCTCAAACCTGTCCTGCCTTATACCTGCCTTGCCTTGCCCTGCCCTGTCCTCCCACAAACCTGCTTGACCCTGCCCTGCCCTGGTATGACCTCCCTGCTCCAGTTCGCGTCATACTTTAATCTGCGCTTGTAGTTTTCTCGGCTTGTCAGGAGGGGTGTGTTTACTGTCTGGTTATTGGTACTTGGGGCTGTTTAATGAAGCAGATGGGATTTTTCTGGTCGTAGGTTCGCAGTTTCTTTCAGCAGTTTTAACCTTTCGAGTGTCTGTGGTCACTGCTAAGCTGAATTAACTCTCTCACAGTCTAACCATCTCAAGTATTCTGTTCCAAATGATGCCAGTTTTAATTAGCTGAGAGGGAAATGTACTAACTAGAGAGAATTAATACTGTCACTGTTTACATTTCCTTGGTTGGCCGCTTCTGTGTTTAATTCCAGTTAACGCCAGACGATTTTATTCAGGTGAGAGGGAGATGTAGCAGCCTGAGAAATTTAAATCGTCCACTGCTCTCCATGTTTAACCTATCTGTGTGGTTGGTGGTTAGTGAAAGGATTTGTCGAGTTAGTGTTCAGACCTTTAAGAGACAATGGTATCAACTGAACCGACTGAATAAAATTACCTAACGATTTGCTAATTTGGCTGGAAGTGTTAAACATTTTCTTTGGCTTGGAAGCTTCTGTCTAGCAAATGACTTAGTCATCGGGGGCACACTCTTTCAGCATTGCAATATACACAAGACAACTTGGGTGTCGCCGTGTGGAAAATATAAAAATCAGATTGATCACATCGCTATCAGTAGGAGGCATAGAAGTTCTCTGCTAGATGTTCATGTTAAACGGGGAGCGAATATTGGTAGTGACCATCAACTCAGCATTGCAAAAATAAGGTTTAAACTTAAAAATCAGAAGAAGGAAAAATCTGGTGTTGGTAGATACGATATTGTTAAGCTTAGAAGGGAAGGAGAAGAAAAGGAGGAATTCAGATTAAAATGCAGAAATAGGTTTTTGGTGTTGGAAACGTTGGAAGAGGGGGAGAGAAGTGTAGATGAGATGTGGGAGGATGTGAACAAAGTTTTGCATGAGACTGCTGAATGTACGATTGGAAGGAGACATAGATTCAGGAGAAAGAAATGGATATCAGAGGAAACGTGGGATATGATAAAAAAGAGAGGTGAGGCTAAATTGAGGAGTGAGATGCAATGCGTTGATGAACGAGAGATTGAATTAGCAAGAGCTGCGTACTGGAGTTTGAATTCAGAAGTAAGAAGGTTAGCTAGGAGAGATAAAAGAAGATGTGTGGATGAAAAGGCTGCAGAGACTGAAATCTTAATAAACAAAAATGATGGACAGAGTCAAAGAATAGCATATGAATCGATTAGAGAACTGAGTGGTAATGCAGGTAAACGCAAGGAAATACCAGTTAGAGACAGGGAAGGAAATTTATTGACCAAAGATGGAGATATTAAAAATAGATGGAAAGAGCATTTTGAGACAGTTCTTAATAGATCAATACCACCAGAAGAGGATATACCGTCTGCTCAGGAAGATTTAAATATAGAAACAGGAGAGTTGAGGCTTGCAGAAGTGGAGAAAGCAGTAAAACAGTTAAAGAATAATAAGGCACCAGGGGAGGATGGTTTATTTCCGGAAATGTTTAAAGTGGAGGGGGATAGATTAATAATGATCTTGACCAAGCTATTCAATAAGATATGGGTGACGGGGTTACTACCATCAGTTTGGAAGAATGGTGTAATTGTTAAAGTTCCGAAGAAGGGAGACCTGAGTGAATGTGGTAATTGGAGGGGAATCTCTTTGTCACCGATAGCTTTGAAAGTTTTCAGTAGAGTGTTGTTAAATAGGTTGGAGCCGGTGGTTGAGAGTATTCTGAGGGATGAACAGGCTGGTTTTAGAAAGGGACGTGGTTGCAATGATCAGATCTTTATAGTTAGGCATTTGATGCAGCAAGTTAATGAAATGAGAGTACCGTTAAGTCTTTGTTTTGTTGATTTTGAAAAGGCTTTTGATAGTGTTTCGAGAGAGACTATGGGGAAGATCATGAGACATTATGGAATACCAGAGGAGTTTGTGAGGATCATTATGAACATGCATGAGGACACATTTTGTAAAGTGATGGTTGATGGTTGTCTGAGTGATTCGTTTGAAGTCAAGTCCGGAGTAATTCAAGGTGGTGTTCTATCGCCTTTACTATTTATATTGGTCATTGATTACATTATGAAACGCGTTGGAACAGAAACCGGTGCAGGTATACTTTGGGGAGAGAACAGGAAACTTTTGGATTTAGATTATGCAGATGATATAGTTTTGATTTGTGATGGGCCAGAAGAGATGCAGAGAGTGTTGGACTGTTTGGTGAGTGAAGGTCGCAAGGTGGGTTTGGTTATTAATTGTGGAAAAACTGAAATAATCAATATGAATATGGAAAATGCGCAGGAATGTGTAATTGGAGGTATGGTTGTAAAGCAAGTTGATAGGTTTAAATATTTAGGTACTTATTTAGCCAAGGATGGTTCTTTGAACTTTGAATTCGAGGAAAGGTTAAAGAAGGCTAATCAGGCAATGGGAATGCTTAAAAATATTTGGAATAACAACAATTTTTCTGTGCATACAAAAATCAAACTTTATAAGGTAATGGTTAGGAGTATCTTAATTTATGGACATGAGTCTTGGTACAGCACAGTGACTATGGAAAATAAATTCTTGGTGTTTGAAAATAAAGCACTTAGAAGAATATTAGGAGTTAAGTGGTGGGAAAGGATACCAAATAGTAGAATTAGAGAAATAACGGGAGTGCAGCCGATCGATGAATATGTTAGATTCTCACGATGGAAGTGGCTAGGACATGTGTATAGGAGACAGGGAATAGTACGAGGTACACCAGGGTGGGTGGCACTTGGTAGGAGAGGTAGAGGAAGGCCAAAAGAGACGTGGGTGAGGACAATGAGACGGGAAGCTGGATATGAGTGTTGGGGAAATCTTGAGGAGTTTGCACAAGATAGGATGCGGTGGTGTGAGTTCATCGAGGCCCTATGCATCCCCGAGGGTGCCACAGGAAATGATTGATTGATTGATTGTACTTATTTCGGGTTTATTACATTTACATGGACAATAAAACGTCATCATCATCGTCATTATCGTCATCTTCATTGTCCTCCTCCTCCTTCTCCTCTCATCCTCTTCCTTATCCTCATCCTCATCCTCTTCGTCATCATTAATCAACTTCTCAACATTGTTAATAAGGTAGATAGATTCCACAAGCGGGAAAAGGAAAGTAATACAAACAGAACAGGGGAATGGAAAGAGGGAGGGGGAGAGAGAGACCGAGAACGAGATGAAAGAGTAAAGCAGAAGAGTGCATGAGGGAAGGCGACTTGGACTGCCAGAAGAGATGAAATGAAGGGAATTGTTGAAGTCTTAAGCACTTTTATCGTCCCGGGTGAAGAGTGGGATTAAGCGTCTGGCGATAGATAGATAGCTAGATAGATATGAACCGATGAGTAGATTGATGAAAAGACAATGTTCACCTTGGAAGTTTTAGGAAGAAGTAGGGTAGGGGAATACAGGAGAAGAGAGAAATAAATAAAAACTTTAACTTCCTGAAATCCTAACTTAGGCTAACTACGGGTACCTATTAAACGGGCCTTAGATAATTTTTTGATGCAGAGCAGTCGGAATGGAGAACTGAGAGAGAGAGAGAGAGAGAGAGAGAGAGAGAGAGAGAGAGAGAGAGAGAGAGGACTAGACGAATATCCCTATCAATATTTTTTACTGATCTCACATACAGCAGGTTTTAGTGGATGTTGTTAATGATGATGATGATGATGATGATGAGTTAAGGGTGATGATGATGATGATGATGATTTTAGGGATGATGATAGTGCTAACTGGTAGTGATGATGATGATGATGACAGTACTGGAGATAATGAAGACAATGATAGTGATAATAACGATGGTAATTCTCCCGTTGATATCAAAGATGCTAATAATATCTACGTCGATATTAACCTTCCCCACTCATCTCTCTCTCTCTCTCTCTCTCTCTCTCTCTCAACTGAATAAAATCGTCTGGCGTTAGTGAGAACAGTATTAACAAAGACGTCATCGTACTGAAAGGGTGGCTGCGGACGATGATAGGAACCAAAAAAGAGACAGACAAACAGATAGACAGGGGGAGAGAGAGAGAGAGAGAGAGAGAGAGAGAGAGAGAGAGAGAGATGCGTTAATGCTAAGGCTCTCGGTAGCTTGGTAAGTGGGGCTGAGTGGGGGAAACGGCCAATCAGTCAAGCAGGAGGTGCTGATTGGAACGCATTTACATTTTTTCAGCAGCGTGTGTTTTTATGCTAACCCAGACCAGTTTGGGGACCCAGTGTTGCCAGACCGAAGCACAACTACCGCTAAACTTACTCTCTTAGCGCCTTTACCCCGAGCACGCCATCTTCTTTAGTCTTCTATTCACCTTAAGATTATATTATTTAATTTTTTATACACTTCTCGATCTGGAGGAGTTGAATGTAGCTTTCACAAACTCTTCGATCAATAGGGCTGGTTTTCTTTTTAGGTAAGTTCCTCAACACCTTTTCCTAAGCGATTTATTTTGCTTATTACACCTTATTTTCCTCTTCTGTGTTATATAAATCCTTCACACATCACCATCCCCAGCATGAATAACGTACAAAAGGAAAGTCACCAGCCATATCCAAAAATAAATAACAAAGGAAAAGGTGCTAGGGAGCTTTCATACCTGGCGAGAATACAGGGCCAGGGCTTTCTCCTATGCTGAATAAAATCGTCTGTCAGTAGCAAGAATACTGGGTGATTTAAAAGTCAGGTTACATAGATATACTGTATTACGTACCGATACAGGGAAGTAGTCACACCACAATGTTCGATATTATCACTGTTTATGCAGATATTCCTTCCAGCAACCTAATATTTTCTGTGCGTCGTGAGGTCTGCAGTGTCAGTGGCTGCCGTGATTCCCTCCTTCCTGTGTAACCTGACTTTTGATTCCCCTGTATAGTAACTAGATACGTTGTCGAAGTGAAAGAAATAATTTCTTTGAACATACCTTGAAAATCGCTTTAAAAACTGTACTAAAATTGCTAGAATGTTACCAAAATTGAACTTTGATCTCTTGAAAGTTGTTGCTAGATCTTGGTCAGAGTTCCTAACTTTTCTCGCTAAACTGAAGCGCATATTATTCGATCTGGCTTCAAACGCGCTAACTGGCAACGCGACTTGACCCCCAGTGGCTCCCCTCCTGTCAGCAACAAAATACTTAATACCAGTTTTCCAAGGATGCTTTTTCTCTGTGGGTTCTCTTTACTGGTCTTACTCATGTCTTTATCTCACCTCTTATCAGTATTCCTTGGTGGTTATCAGTGTGCTAGTTACGCATCGGGAACTTTATCGGTAAATAGTCTTGGTTTTGAACACTGTGGCTTGTTTTTTGAAGTCTGGTTTCTCATGGACGTGCTCTCATTAATATTCCTTTTTTTATTTTGCGAGATTTTTATTATCCACACACCTATTTATTTTTATCACTCTTCTTAAATATAATTATTGGTACGTCCCCTTACTGATATTTTAGTATTTTAGATGCTTAGTTTTACACTTATTTTATCTTTTTTTTTCCTCTTCTTTGATACAGATTTTCTTCGTATATTTCCACATGTCTCATGTTTCAAATCTATTCTTAATTTTCAGCAAAATTTTCCCTTACCAATATCGGTACAGATTTTTTATTTTATTTTTGTCTGTTTATATCCCTACCTTTTTTTCCATCAGAATTGTTGTGCCAAGAATTCTTTCAGTGAATATAATGTCTCCTTTGTTATATACTCTACCTTTATTACTTATCAATACGTTCCATTATTAATATTATTATAGATTTACCCTGGCTTCTCTACACATCTGGATTTTAAGTGAATCTGAATTTTTGGGTGCGAATATAATCAGTATTGTTGCATCTGTCTCCCTTATCATCAATGCTGTTCTTATGCTTCATCAGTGAATCCATTTATAAATGTTTTTCAGATTTACAGTAATTGTGTTTTCTGTATATATCCGTAGTTTTTTTTTTTTTTGGGGGGAAGGGGGGTCGAATGTTTGAAGGTCTTGGTTACGATTATATACTGGATATATGGACTTTTCTGTCTTGTTACAAAGCCTTATCTTATTCTTCCATAATTGTCCTCCAACCTACAAGTAACTTAATTTTTTTCTGTAATATTTAATGTGACTTTTTGCGCGTGATAAATGTAGAAGTATCTTGCCACATTTTTTTTTTTTTTTTGTATTTATCAGAATTTGACGTGTAGCCCTGCAATCCGATAAGAGTGTGTCCGTGGTCTCATGTTAAAAAATAAGGAATAATATGTCATGTCTTAGCTCCCCTGTGATCGTGAAGATTTATATGTATTAGTTATATAAGATGGAGGGATGGAGTTGAAAGGTATATGAGAGAGGGGGGTGTAAGTTAAGGGGGGGAGGGCAGCGAAATGGCAGGGGACAGGGCGACATGGAGGTGATTTGTCTCTGGCCATCCCTTACGGGATTAAAGCGTCTGGCACTAGATAGATAGATAAAAATACAGACCTTTAGTTAAACCCCTTCACTACGAGGAAAGTAATCAAGGGCGTGGCCAGAGGGGGATGTGTACTAAGGCCCGCCAAACCAGGAATATGATCCAAAAATAAAATTCACTTATAATAATCTACTCACAAGACAAAGTACTTAAACTAGTCACAGTTCTGCCTCACCATCTGACGTGTGTGTGTGTGTGTGTGTGTGTGTGTGTGTGTGTGTGTGTGTGTGTGTGTGTGTGTGTGTGTGTAAAGCTTAGGATAGAAACTATTATGATGTATGAAGCTGACCTACTGTAAATTACCTTTGAAAATTTTGAGTAAGCCTCTCAACCGTTATTGTATCCTTGCTCTCATTCCCCCGCCCCCAGTCCTTTCACATGCCTTTCACCCCCCCATCTCTCTCTCTCTCTCTCTCTCTCTCTCTCTCTCTCTCTCTCTCTCTCTCTCTCTCCTTAAACTTGTCACATTGTTTCATTATCCTTTCTTTCTTCTCGCTGTCCTTCTCTTGTATATCCGCCTCCCTCTGTTCTCATATTTTCCTGTCTCTATTTCTGCCGTTCTCTCTCTCTGTCTATTTTTTCTATCTATTCTTTTGTACCCTATCTATCCTGTTGTCTTTCTATGCATCTTGTTGTCCTGTCCACCCTGCTTTCTATCTCCATGTCCATACTTTTTATCCCTGTCAATATCTGTCTCATTAGCCTTATAACTACATTCTCTGTCTGTCTGTCTGTCTCTGTCTGTCTGTCTGTCTGTCTGTCTCTCTGTCTGTCTCTCTGTCTCTCTCTCTCTCTCTCTCTCTCTCTCTCTCTCTCTCTGCTTGTGTCTCTGTCTGTCTGCTTGTCTGTCTGTCTCTATGTATCTCTATCTTTCATCTATGTATGTATGTATCCACCTATTTGACTGTCTGTCTATCCCTATCTGTTTATCTGTATGTCTAATCCCATCCTTATATCTATCTGTCTAATCTGACTTTCATTTTCCTTGCCTCTCTGCCTGTCATCTAGTTCTTCACCCTGTCTAACTGTTGTTTGTCTTCCTGCATGTCTTCCTCATTACGTGCCTACCTGTCTCTCCTTTTTTGTGTGTGTGGGTCTGTCTCTGTTGTCTGTTTTTTTTTTTTTCATTTTTCTTTTTCCTTGTTCACCAATCTTCATACCGCCCTGCCTCTCTCCGTCTTCCTCTTCGCTCAGTCCACTTATCTCTCTGTCTAAATGTCTGCCTCATCATCTTCCTGTCCGTCTCTTCACCCCTCTGCTGGCCCGTCCATCTGCCTTCTGCTTGTCTGCTTAGCGCCATGTCTGCTTGTTTTCCGGCGTGCTTATCTCTCTGCCTTTCTAATGCTCTTCTCTTATGCCCAGTCATTTTCCTGTCGCCCTCTCTTCCTGCCTTTCCTCTTGTCATCTTGCCTCCCTCATTTCCTACCCATTTTCCCTTCTACTCTCTTACCCGTGCCTCTTCCTCACTATCGTCCTTATTTTATGCTTACCTACACTCTGACCTACCTGCCTATCCATCATCCTCATTTCTCCCTGCTCTGTTGCCTATCTGCCCTCATGTTCTCTTGCCTACATACCTTCATAATTCTTCCTCTCGCCTCCCTAACTCTCTTTCTCCTTATCCACCCTACTTCCTACTTCTTCCCATCCATCCTGTCTTTATTTTCCTGTCCGTGCCTTTGCCTCATTATCTGTCTCCTTCTGTCTCTTAGCCCCTTGTTGGCTTGTCCCTCTGCCTTGGCCTGTCTGCTTAATGCCATGCTTGCCTTTCACCACCTAGATCTGCTTTGGTAGAGTGAGAAGCAGACAGTCCAATTCTAATCTTCCCTTTACCTTCCTGACTAGTTTTTTCTCACCCTTCCTCCCTCTCGTTTCTTCTTCTTTTTCTTTTCTCCCTTTCTACGTGTCGCATCACTATCTTTCTCTGTATTCTTTTTTTTTTTTTTTTGCTGTCAACCTATCTTTCTGCTGACCTGTCTTACCTGCCTACCTATTTTTGTACCTTCCTACCTACTCGTCTTTTATCATTATCTCTTCACCTACCTCCTTACCTATCATTCATCCCCTCAACCAATTTTCTTACCTTACTACCAATCCACCTTCTTCAACCTTTCAATCTACCCAGCTTCCATTACCTCTGCTTATCCACAACTCTGCCCTATTACCCTCTTGCCCTCGTGTCTTTCAACCTGTCTGTCTATTTTCCCGTCTATTCCCCCCCCCCCGTTCCTACCTACCTACCTCTTTTTCCTGTCTATCTCTGTCTCGTTATCTTGGCCCCCTCCCCCATCTTCTCACCCTCTGCTGACCTGTCACTGTGCATCTACTTGTCTGTCTGTCTGTCGTACTGTCTATATCCATATTCTTACCATCTTTTCATTTCTTATTCCTGTCTTCCTACTTAATTATCTTACCGTCTACCTGTCCTGCTGTCTTCCTGTCTTTCTCTGCCTACTTCTTTTCTTGTCTGCTTGCCTTCCCATCTCCTTTCTTGCCCATTTTCCTACCTCTTTTCCTACTCACCTCCCTGCCTCTCTGTTTCCTTATCCTCCTACCTTCCTACCTCTCCCCACTTAGCCTATCTTAATTTACCTGCTTGTGTTTCTGCCCCAGTATCTGCTTTCCCCTGTCTGCTAGTCCCCTGCCGGCCTGTCTCTCTGCCTCTGCCTGTCTACTTAACGTCATGTCTGCGTGTCACCACTTAGGCCTGCTTTAGTACACTGGCAAGCAGAGACTCAACAATTACTGTGTGGTCAGGTCTTTTGTCTGCCTGGTTAAATATGGAAAGTGTTTGTGTTAAGATTATGATGAAAGTGTTGATAATGATGATGATGATGTAGAAGAAAAGATATAATATCAAAATGATAATGCTAATAGTAAAGATAATGTTAATGTTTATGGTGATATTCTTGATAATAATAATGATAACGCTAATAATAAAAATAATGTTAAAGTTTATAATAATAATAATAATAATCTATCTATCTATCTATAGCCAGATGCCATAATCCTGTAAGGGTGGCCGTTTGTCTTTGAGTTAGTTATTTTACAGGGAGGGGCACTAACCCTCCACCAACCCACTTGCTGACACGTAGGGAACACATATGGTTGGTTATATGGTTACCACCCAGTGTTGTAAATGGTTTCCCGGTTCACAGGATAATAATAATAATAATAATAATAATAATAATAATAGAAATAATAGTAATAATAATATTATTATTATCATCATTATAACGGTATTATTATTGTTATTTTATTATTATTCTCATTATTATTATTATATATTATTATCATTATTATTATTATTATCATTATTATTATTAGTATTATTATTATCATATTACGGTATTATTATTGTTATTTTATCATTATTCTCATTATTATTATTATATATTATTATTATTATTATTTATTATCAGAAATAGCATTAATAAGTTCATCACTACCACCCCATTCATAATCAAGTGTTAGTGTACAGTAATGAGGGTGTAGGTAAGGAAGGTAAGGTGAGAGTAATGAAACGGCCAAGTAATGAGTAGCCTGCCTAGTCTCACCTGCCTGTCTGCCTGCTCAGGGGTACATTGTAGGGAATGGCTGTCTTATCCTCTTACCTTACTCATTTTACACTCTTACATGCCTCTTACTTTTTCTCCTTGTTCTCTTGGTATTCTTTCATCTCCTTTTCCTAATATTTCTCTTCACCCACCTTCACCTCTTCCTCTTCCTTCACCTATCCTTTCATATTCTTCCCTCTCATCTTCCATCATTAAATATACTCCTCTTCCTTAGCCTTATTCTAACTTTCACCCACCCCTCATCCCTCTTCCTCTTCTTTTATTATCGCTTTCATTCTACCTTTTCGCCCATTTTCTTGTCATACTTTTTCCTCTTGATACTCCTTACGCATTAAACTTCCTTATTAATTTTGCACCTCTTTGTCTTTCATCCCACCATCACACAAATTTTTTTCCTCCTCTTCTTCATCCCCATCCTCTTCCTTCTATAGCTGAATAGAGCGGATGTAATCTAGTCCGTAACCTCTCTACTCTCCTCTCTTCCTCTCCTCTTCAGTATCCTTTAATTTTTATTTTTCCCATCCATTGTTTTCTAGTGACCTCTCTACTTTACTCTCCTCTCTTTTCCTCTCCTCTCCTCGTTTCCTTCACCTTTTTTTTTTTTTTTTTTTTTCTTTTTCAGTTACTTTCCCCACAGTCACCCACTAACACCTCTCTCCCTTCTCACACCAAGCCCAAGCCCTCATTGACAAGGAATCCGGTAGCACTCCAAGTAAGTATTTGCACAAGAGCGGAGTGACTGGATACCCACCCCTTTCACACCACCACCCCTCTCACACCACCACCCCTCTCACACCACCACCCCTCTCACACCACCACCCCTCTCACACCACCACCCCTCTCACACCGCCACCCCTCTCACACCACCACCCCTCTCACACCACCACCCCTCTCACACCACCACCCCTCTCACACCACCACCCCTCTCACACCGCCACCCCTCTCACACCGCCACCCTTCCCAGACCACCTCCCGTCCCACACCACCTCTCTTTTCCTCCCACCCAAATGACTTACCCACCGCTGTCTTCACTGTACATTCAAATTATTTTTTTTTTTCCGGCTGATTTTGGCGCCAATGTATTGTGTGTGTGTGTGTGTGTGTGTGTGTGTGTGTGTGTGTGTGTGTGTGTTTAGAGCACCGTCCCTCCTCTCTGCAGAATGACTTGCTCTTTACTGTCCTCACCCAACATTTAAGGTTAGCTAAATGTTTTAATTTCCTGTTACTTTCGCCTGTATTATTAGGATTCAATTTCGATAGATGACTGGGGCAAGGAACATTTTGTGGATCTGGAATTCATTACAAATATTTAATTTTCCATGAGACCCACTAGTAAATTATCCATCCCAGTTCTTTCTTCTTATTATTTATTTCTCAAGCGGTAGGTGGGGGCGCTCGCCATCCACTCACTCGATGTAGTGCTGCTCTTGGGTGTCTACCCTTTCCTCTCCTCCGTCCTTCTTTCCTTCCATCCTCTTCTGTCTTTCTTTCCTTCATTCTTTCCTCGTCCTTCTGCCTACGGGTGACTTTACACTCCCTCTTCTGTCTTTCTTTCCTTCATTCTTTCCTCCTACTTCTGCCTGTGGGTGACTCTACATTGAGTGACAAGCTAAATGGTTTCCTGTACACCAGGAGACCATTTACTACACTGGGTGGTAACCATATAAACAGATTTTGGCGCTTGGTGGTTTATGGTTAATTACGGCACTCCAGTCGGATTGAGCCGGTGAAGGTTTATATCCAAGGGGTGGTTGGGGTTTATTGTTCACGTAATGCCACTCAGGGATGAGTGAGGCTGGTCACTCTCGTCTGAAATGTCAGAACCAACTT
The DNA here is from genome assembly GCF_032717465.1 of Coenobita brevimanus. Classification (NCBI taxonomy): domain Eukaryota; kingdom Metazoa; phylum Arthropoda; class Malacostraca; order Decapoda; family Coenobitidae; genus Coenobita; species Coenobita brevimanus. Next base: position 38,050,335 of record NC_136977.1, read on the forward strand.
GCCTACCCCCGGGCTCCTACTCTTCTCATAGGGCAACGAAAGGATTGGATGATGGGTGGATGGATTTATTTGTTTATTTATTTAAAGCCATATGCCAGCATCGTGAAGCTATGGAATAAATAGGCTATGAATTGTTGTTCCTTTTCTCAGTAAAGAAAAATGAAGAGGAGTAAAAGAAGAGCAGGATGGGGGGGGGGAAGGTCTAACGGTACAGTGTCTTTGGAAAGTTAGAATTTATATATATATATATATATATATATATATATATATATATATATATATATATATATATATATATATATATTTTAGATTCTTAAGAACTGGTCACTGTAGGTAAATTATTTCAGGGCTGTGTTGAAAAGACATTAATTCATGTGAAAATATTTTTAAACATTGTCTTCTACATTAATAGTATCCAACATATAATCAATGATGGTGTCCCCTTAGGTGGTAGTAGTAGTAGTAGTAGTAGTAGTAGTAGTAGTAGTAGTAGTGGTGGTAGTGGTAGTGGTAGTTAAAGTAGTAGTAATAGTATTAGTAGTAGTAATAGTAGTAGTAGTAGTAGTAGTAGTGGTGGTGGTAGAGGTAGTGGTAGTGAAAGTAATAGTAGTAGTAGTAGTAGTGGTGGTGGTGGTAGTGGTAATGGTTGTGAAAGTAGTAGTAATAGTATTAGTGTAGTAATAGTAGTAGTAGTAGTGGTGGTGGTGGTAGAGGTAGTGGTAGTGAAAGTAATAGTAGTAGTAGTAGTAGTAGTAGTGGTGGTGGTGGTAGTGGTAATGGTTGTGAAAGTAGTAGTAGTAGTAGTAGTAGTAGTAGTAGTAGCATTCGTAGTAGTGACATGAAACGACTCCTGATCAGAATAAAACCGTTTGGAGTAGTCAGAAATAATGTTCTTCCAGACGATTTATATCCACTTCAGGAGACACTTTATTCACACGGAAAGGGAGACACAGAGCCAGCATTAACCCCTACACCACGAGACATCTGCCTCACGGTGAATAAAATCGTCTGGAGGCAGCGAGTAAGAGAAATTACGTCATCGGAGAGAAGTTATTAACCGCTTGGATGCGAAATGTCAACATTATATTGTATTCCTGCCGACGTTTTGCGATTGTATTTTGCAGAGAGAGAGAGAGAGAGAGAGAGAGAGAGTATTTATTCCTGCTAAAGTTACGCGAGTTTTTTTTTTTTACACTTGTTTATGGTGATTCCGCGTGCTAACAGTCAGTTGGTCAGAGTGGAGAAAGATGGAAGAGACCCTTATCCCACAGTGGACAGTTGATGATGATGATGATGAGGAGGAGGAGGAGAAGGAGGAGGAGGAGGTGGAGGAAGATTTGTGCCTCAAGGCAGATTTTAAATTTTCGATTAGGGAAGATAATGATGATAACGATGATGATGATGAGGAGAAGGAGAGGAGAAGGAGGAGGAGGAGGAGGAGGAGGACTTGTGTCTTGAATCGTATTTTAAAGTTCTGATTTGAAAAGATTAAATTCCAATATTAATTCGGACGCTTCTAAAATATCAAACCAGTTTAGAGTCGGAAACAGTCGGCTCTATAAACGATGCTGACAAGTGGCAATAAAGTGTCGTGCTTGAGCGGCCGACAGCACCACACGGCAAGGAGCTACGTGGCACAAAGCTTGCATCCATTAAGCTTCGTCTTTATCTGATACATGTTTATTCTTTTTTAGGATTAGTGCTGGGATGAGTTAGTTTTTTATATTATTCGTGCTATTTCCAGACAGTTTTTGCAGCCTGTAATATGTGAGTTGTGATGCAGTCGGGGTAAACCGCTGAGTAACCCTTTAAATCTGACGTTATTTTGTTTGCTGTGGTGTTGCTTCATATTTTCAACTTATGAAATCAAATGGTATATGTGGAGAAGACTTGCTATCGGTGTTTCAAGTGAAGACGAAAAGATCTGAGTAAAATGCACAGTTACCAAGTAAATCTTACATAGAGAAATTTTGCTTTCCTCGTCATTTATAAGTTTTTGTAGAATTTACTTTTGAGAGAGTGACTACGTAAAAAAAGGTGACTTCGTCATTATTTAGGCCATCCTGGCAAAAAAAAAAAAAAAAAAAGAGAGAGAGAGAGAGAGCAAATATATAAAAAGGAGAGAAAAAAAGATAATAAAAACGAAAATCTGCTAATAATACTCTTGGAAATGTAGGGCAAAAAATTATTTAAAACTGCCATCCTTTCACCTGCAAGTGCTATGTGTAAACATTTAAAGGTCTCGGCAAGATGGGTACCCTTCACCTCGGGCTATTAAAAACTCTTCTTCTCACTCTTCCATCATCATCATCATCATTTTCCTGTGTCCTCCGCTCTGCTTTTTACCTTTCACTGGTCTCATTTCAAGGAGAGAGAGGGAGAGAGGGCACACACACACACACACACACACACACACACACACACACACACACACACACACACACACACACACACACACACACTGCAACACACGGTGGGTTTTATGGGTTAAGAGGGAGGGCTTAGGACGCCCCCTCACCCTTGTCACATGTGGTGCAAGGGAGTGGAAGTGGGTGATAGACTGGACGGGAATCTTGGGCTAGGGGTTGACTAGAAACTGAGAGGGAAATTTGGAGTTGCGGTAGATTTGGTGCGAAGCCAGGAGATGGTGAAGGAAGATGAGGAGAAATGTTAAAAGATTGAAGCGGGCTAGGAAGGAAGGAAAAAAGTAATGGAGGAGTAGACTGGGCGAAAAATTGAATCAGAAGTAAGCCAAGAATTTTATGGTAAATTTATCATTGAAAAAGGAGGAAAACTAGTCTGCGAAGAAACTATGAGGCTTCGGAGAAGACTGGGCGTAATTCTGGGCGAAATATTGGGCGAGAACATGGCGATAATTGGGTTAGAGTCTGAAACCTGGGATGGAGAAGAGGCAAGAAAAGTGGTTTGGCGGAAGACTGGGCGGTATTAAGATCCTGTGGCGATATGGGGGCCGCGTTGTCTGTAACCTCAACACGTTTCGTTAGGGGACAAAAATAAATATAAAACCCCTCATATACATACTCTGGCCAGGGGTGTGAAGTGAGGTGGAGCTTGATGCCCTTCCGTACGATGGGTCCTTCCTGATCTACGTAAAATCGTCTGGCTTTAGGAAGAATAAAGGACAAACGAATAAGGCGATCGTGTTGAGGGGTTGACCAATTTTGACCCCATCATTATGAGGGTTATTCTGAGATTAACTGTGTCATCTTGCTGTGGCAGAAAGAAAAGATATAGGCTTACGATATTCTATGGGTTAGTGGAGATAGCTTAACCCTTTCAGTACGAGAACTTTCCTAGGTTAAATAAAATCGTTTGGAGGCAGCAGGAGTAATGTAGAAAAAGAACTAGATCGCCATGCTGAAGTGGTTAATAATTTTTTTTTTTTAACTCAATACAAGAAGCCGCTCCTATGATGAAAAATGTCATCTGGGGGCTGCAGGAGTGAAATACACACACACACACACACACACACACACACACACACACACACACACACACACACACACACACACACACACACACACACACACACACACACACACACACACACACACACACACACACACACACACACACGCACGCACACACACACACGCACACACACACACCATCATCATCATCACCATCATCATCATCATCGTCGTCGTCGTCGTACTGAGGAGGCTGACAGAGTAAAACGAAGGAAAGAGGGGGGAGGGGGTTGACAGAAATGAGGTTGACGGAATAGGAAGGGGAAGGGAGAGGGAAGGGAGGGAGGTGTTTTACAAGCTGAAGGAGAGAAGAAGAGGAGGTGGAGAAGGGATGAACAGGCTGGAGGGAAGAAGGGAAGGTGAGGGAAGGGTTGACAGACTGGAGGAGTAAGATAGAAAGGGAGGTAAGGGAGGGACTGACATACCTGGGGAGAAGAGACATGGAAGATTGACAGATTGTAGAATGAAGGATTTACAGGTTGGGAGAGGGGAGTTTGAGGATTGGAGGGGAGGAGAAGGAGAGAGAGGAGGGGGCGGGGGGTTGATAGAATGAAGGGGAAGCGGGGAAGGACAGGAGGATTGAGAGACTGGAGACAGAGAGAGAGAGAGAGAGAGAGAGAGAAAGGGAAGGCGATGGGGAAGAGGATGGAGAGGATGGAGGGAAGGAAAAAGAGGAAAGGGAAGAAAGGGAATTGAGAGGCTGAAGGGAAGGGGAAAGGGGATAGAGATGGAGATGTGCGGCTTAACATTTTGTAGGTGAGAAGGGGAAAGGTAGGGGGTTGACAGGGTAGGCGCGAACCCTGGCAGGTCAGTTAATCACCCACCCCTCGTAACCACCAGGGGGCCACATAAGTGTCGCTCTTCGCCCAAACGAGCTTGTTAAGGGTCACCTGGCGAGACTGACCGTACCTCCAGACATCGATAAACTGTCGGGAATCGCAATGTGTCGATAAATTGCCAGGAACATCATCAACTAAAGACGTAAATAATAAGCAAGTCATCTGAAACCAATTAGCTACCCAAGACATCAATAAAGTGCCTAAGAAATCATCAGAAGAGAGAGAGAGAGAGAGAGAGAGAGAGAGAGAGAGAGAGAGAGAGAGAGAGGAGCCTTGAAGATCCCAAGGCATCAACAAACATCTTAAAACATAATCCAAGGTTGAGAAGGAAGGCCGTGGGTGTAAAAACGGTTCACCTTTAGCGCTGACCTCCTTCCCGGGGTAAATAAGTCATTCACTCTCTCTCTCTCTCTTGAATGCTAAATTATCCCATCAGTTTATCATCCTTGTCAGCTTTTTCCTGTTCCACAGCACTTTAAAAATTACCTTATTTTTCTTGAATATTCCTCTCTGTTTTTCCACCTCCTCATCCATGCAGACGAGAGAGAGAGAGAGAGAGAGAGAGAGAGAGAGAGAGGCGGAAAAATTATGAATGGGAGGAACCGGGAGTGCAAAAATTTCTGTCGGTTTTTCGCTCATTTTTTTTTTTTTTTACCTTCTTCCACATCTCTCATTAAGTCTCAAGTTGTTCCACGACAGTCAGCACCTTTGATTTTCCACCAATTCACTCAAACGAAGGAGTAGTAATAGTAATAATAGTGGTAGTAATAGTAGTAGGAGCAGCAGCAGCAGTACTAGTAGTGGTAGTATTAGCAGTAGTACGGTATTAATAATAATAATAATAATAATAATAATAATAATAATATTAGTAGTAGTAGTAGTAGTAGTGGTAGTAGTAGTAGTAGTAGTAGTAGTAGTAGTAGTAGTAGTAGTGGTAGCAGTAGTACGGTAGTAGTAGTAGTAGTTGTAGCAGTATTCCCAGGATCATCTGTATATGAACCCAGTGGACTGCAAGCTGAAGGTGCCCTCCTCCTGCAGTCCACCGTCCTCTTTCAGGGGATGGGGAGGGAGGTGAAGATAGGAAAACGATCGAAATGAAAGGATAAAAAATGTACAAGAGCCGCGAGTGTAAAAATTATGATAATTTCAATCTCTGCCTGTCAATCTGTCTGTCTGTCTGTCTGTCTGTCTGTCTGTCTGTCTGTCTCTGTCTCTGTCTCTCTCTCTCTCTCTCTCTCTCTCTCTGTCTCTCTCTCTGTCTCTCTCTCTGTCTCTCTCTCTGTCTCTCTCTCTGTCTCTCTCTCTCTCTCTCTCTTTCTCTTTTTTTTTTCTCTCTCTCTCTCTCTCAAATTTCTCGCAAACCTCTAGGAAAATTAATATATCCTCATTTTCTTTTTAGATTTTCCCTATTTAGCCTTTATTTAACTTTCCTTACAAGATGAAGGAAACAAAAGGCAAATAAACAATGTCAATAAAGGGGTTAAAGGAGCTTGCTCTTAACACTGTATTAGGAGGGATTTATCCCATATTGAATACAGCTGTTATTCCGCAGCAGAAATAGAATGTAAAAGCCATGGTCCGTGAAAATGAAGAAGGAAGGGGAGGGGATGTGGAGAAATAGAAGTGAAAGAAAAAAAGTTGAGAGAGAGAGAGAGAGAGAGAGAGAGAGAGAGTGTGTGTGTGTGTGTGTATGTGTGTGTGCAGGAGGGGGGGAAAGAGTCTGTTGGAAGGGACGGACAAGGAGGAAGAAAGATAGAGAAACGGAAAGGAAAAGAGTGACAAAACATGCAGGAAGAATAAAAGGACGAAGACGAATAAGAATTAGATTAAGAAGAAAATGGAAGGAAAGAAAGGGAGAAAAGGAAGAATAGAGACACACGACAAATGATCTGTGAGTGTGTGTGTGTGTGTGTGTGTGTGTGTAAGGAGGGGAGTGTCACGAATCAATTCGCGACATTTCCCTTTTGTGAGAAACCACGAACTATTTGTGGAAAACTCACTGTGTATCGCTCAGCTAACCGTTTCTCCCTCCCTTTCGGAGTATACTTTTCAAAACATTCGTCACTTTCAAAAGTGACCGATTTAATGCACGTCACTAAGTGCGTTACTGAGCTATACAATTGTTTCTTTATCGTTCGCCTCTGCTTCCCTCAACCGTTAGCCACGCCTTGCGTCCTGCCCATACAATGTATTTGAATTCAGTCCAGTTGTTGCTGCGACGGAGAGAGGTCCTGTGCCCGCAGTGTGAGGTCAGCTAGTACCCAAACTCCACAGTTCTTCAGTACTTCCATCCTAGTTCAGCTTGGGTGATACGCAGCATTCATTGACTAGTATTTCCTTTTTGTATTTTGTAGTCATAAGAGTTTAGTTAAGGTGTTTTTCCTAGGCGTAAGTATTTAGCTTTTGTGCGAGTGAGTGCGTCTCATTTAATTTGATTTGAATTGTAACGTTAAATTTATTTTTTGTGATTAATAAATTTAACAGTTCCTTTCTTGAGCTTAATGTAAGTAAACTCTTGTTTCATTTCTCCATAATTAAGCTTATTTTCCATATAGCTCCTAGCTTGCATAAACTTTTGCTTTCATAACTGGTACTTAGACCAGTCTTGTTGTATTAACTTAAAATCCGTTGTGTCAGGAGTTAATGCATCAGCAAGAACCTGATGTTATTATTATTAGTATTAGTTATTTATTGTCAGGGGTGATGTAACTTTCTCCAGAGGCTAACAGTACAGTAATTCAGCAATTGTGAGTAATTAGTCTCTGCTGTGTACTGTTGAGAAAGTTTATAAATTCTAGTTCTTGAGAATCTTAGCAAGTCAGCGTAAAGTAATCGTTGCTTGATGTAGCAAGACAATCATTGTCTCTGCTCTTCAATATTATTGAATATTAATATCAATTTAAATAATATTTAACCATATATATATCAAAATTACCGTGATAATATAAAAACCCCGTGACAATTGGCGACCTCGCCAGGATATTAACTCCTAGCTCTAAAGCTATTCACGAGATAGTGCTCACTCATTCATATTTAGGTATTTATTATTAAAGTTTATAGGCACAAGTTTACTGGTGTTTACCCTTAATTTAGCAAGTGAGTTTTTGCTTTATTAATCAATAGAGTACTTAACTCTAGTTTATTCTTGGTAACGCCAGACGATTTTATTCGCTCCTGGGAAGTCGGCGTACCCATTGTGTTTATTAGTGAGTCTTCCCAGTCATTTACATTTTTGATTTATTCTTTGCCAGTTAACTAGATAAGACTGGTCACCACTAGCTTGTGTCTGTATTCTTTACTTGTGTTTATTAGTATTCGTCGCTAAGCAGTCAGTACTCAGTTTCGGTTTGCTTAATAAATTAGCGCTATGGCTACCACCATATTTTTACAGGAAGCCAAAGATATGGGTCTTTCGGACCCAACCGAAATTAAAGAGTATATACTCTCACGGCATAATCAGGAGCAGCAGCGCGAGAATGATGCCCGTGAAGAGCGTAAGATTCAGCGCGAGTATGAGCGAGAACAGCGCGAATACGAGCAGAAACAACGCGAGCTCGAGTTAGAAAAACAGCGAGAACAGCGTGAACACGAGTGAGAACAGCGCGAATACGAGCGTGAACAACGAGACAAAGAACGAGAACATGAACTTGAAGTGCTGAAGCTCAAGCAAGATTCCTTGGCTTCAGACACGTCTGGTGCAGTTGGTCCTAGCTCCACGAGCGTTCTCCCTGCACATGTCCTAGCGACCCCACGCATCAAGCTTCCTTCATACAAGGAAAGCGAGCGAATCGAGCTGTACATAGCTCGTTTTGAGGACATGGCAGACTTATATCAACTGGATGAGGCAGCTAAGCGGCTTCAGTTTCTTAGCCTATTTGAGGGCCCTGCTCTCGATATTCTCCACAGAATTCGTGGAGACAATCTCACATATGAGATGATGAAAGCTGCACTCATTAAGGCGTATGGTCTCACAGTAGACGACGCCAAAGTTCAGTTCATGCGAGCTCGTCTCCAAGACAAGGAGACAGCTGTTCAGTTCCTTGATCGTCTCACAGCTTACTTAAATGAGTGGATGGAGAAAGATGAAACTCCTTCCACGCGTGAGGGGATAATTGACCTTATGCTGCGTACACAGCTAGAGAGGTCGTGGCCTGCTGAGCTCATAGCACAGCTTAAGATCTGCCAGGTGAAAGATGCCAGCCAAATGGCAGAGAAGGCTGACGCATTCTTTACTGCATACGGGTATCAAGCTCGTAAGCAAAACACCTGGAGCAGAAGATACTGCCAAGTCTGGGAAGCCGTCTCAGACTGAATCCCAGCACCAAGGCCGTTCTCAGAGTAATGGTCAAGGTCCAAGCAAACCACAGAAGGACCAGGGGCAGAACACTCAGAAACCTGAGTGGAAGCGGTACAACAAGCACCCCAACCAGCAGCAGTTTCCCAAGCCTCAGCAGCAATACAAGGACAAGCCACGTAACCCTCAGTCAGGTCAATTAGTGTATCGGAGGCAGGAGGCAAATGCAGCCTTCATTCCACAAGTACCCGGTGGTGCCATCTCTACCAGTACAGGTACTTCCCAACACTTCACAAGTCCCCCTCCGACCATGAACTCTCCTCAGACACCTAGTTCCCAGGGCGCCACGTTTGCTGCATCGGTTGTTCCGCAGTCTCATGAATGACTGGCTGCTACCTCCTCAGACCCTTCCACCAGCAACACTGCCTTTCTTGTTCAGCCAGGGTCTGTGGGAGGTGTTTCTGTAAATGTCCTGAGGGACAATGGTTCCTCAGGTTGCTCTGTTAAGCAGAGTTTAGTTCGGCCTGATGAGTATACAGGTCAACAGATCCAAGTAAGACTTATTGATGGATCAGTGAGATTGTTCCCTGAGGCACGTATCCAGGTGGCGTCTCCATTTTTCACTGGCTTGACAGCTGCAGTTGTCATGCCAGAACCTTTATTTGACCTCATCTTAGGCAACATACCTGGCATCAAAAATAGTTGTGCCGTAGATGTTGCTACTCAGACTTCGGCTGCTGCGATAACACGAGCCATGGCCAAGGCTCCAGATTGCGTCACTCCGTTGACCGTCGCAACGCTGCAAGATCTGATCCGTAGTCAAGATGTTGTCCAAGAGCAACAGACTGACTCGACACTTGCCTCAGTGCGCAAGAAGCTGGAGGGTAAAGTGACCAAGTATTCACGGGGAGGACAAGCCAGGTTCCTTCGCAAGCGAGGACGGCTGTACCGTGAGTCACAGACACCCCAGGGTGAGGTTCGACTGCAGTTTGTCGTTCCTGCAAAGTATCGCCGAGCAGTGTTTGAATTAGGTCACTGTTCAGCGATGGGAGGTCATATGGGTCAAAAGAAGACCTCTGACCGCATCCATGCTGACTTTTTCTGGCCAGGAATGGGACGGGAAATAACGAGGCTCGTACGTTCTTGTGATGTGTGTCAGCGTACCACTGACCGGGGACGTGTCCGTCCTGCGCCATTGAAGCCAATGCCCATAATCTCTGAACCGTTCGAGAGAGTAGCAGTTGACATAGTTGGGCCAATCTCTCCTAGGGCTAGTGATGGATCAAAGTATATCCTCACTATAGTTGATTTCAGCACACGGTGGCCTGAAGCCGTGGCCCTTAAGAATATAGAGGCCGTCACTGTTGCTGAGGCATTAATTGAAGTGTTCTGTCGTGTAGGTATCCCTAAGGAGGTCTTGAGCGACCGGGGTTCGCAGTTCACTTCGGCAATGATGAACGAAACGTTCAGGTTGCTGTCCATCCGAGGCTTACGAACTACGCCGTATCATCCCATGTGTAACGGGTTGTGTGAGAGGTTCAATGGAACTCTCAAGAAGATGTTGAGGCGCATGACAGCCGAACAGCCAAAGGAATGGCCGCGGTTCATTGCTCCTCTTCTATTTGCTTATCGAGAAGCCCCACAGCATTCATTGAAATTCTCACCCTTTGAACTGGTGTATGGGAGGTCGGTCCGGGGTCCACTTCAAGTCCTTCGTGAGTTATGGGACGATGAAGAACCCGACCCTGAAGTCAAGACCACCTACACCTACGTCCTTGATTTGGCTGACCGCCTCCAGTCGACGTGCGAGTTAGCTAAGGAAGAACTGATCAAGGCGCGTGAAGTTCAAAAGGCTTATTACGATAAGAAGGCAAAGCTTCGTAAGTTTAGTCCAGGCGATAAATGCTTGGTATTACTCCCCACTGCCCAGAACAAGTTGTTGGCGCAGTGGAAGGGTCCATTCAATGTAGTAGAGCGCATTTCAGACCTCAACTACATAATACAGATGGGGAATCTTCGTAAAAGGTTCCACATTAACATGTTGAAGGCTTATCATGAGTCAGACCCCAAGGAGACTGGCCTACGAGTAACTGATGATAGTGACCAGCCACTGGAAGAAACCGGGGCAGCTGCGGTGATCCCAGCTGATGACCATGATGACGAGCCCTTAACCGCTCAGTCCCATCAGGAAGAGACTGTCGGAGATGTTTCACTTAACCCTGACTTAGCAGTAGGGGACCAGAATGCCTTATGGTCACTGCTCTGTCAGTATGCTGATGTCTTCTCAGACCAACCTAGACTTGCAAAGGTTGCGTGTCATAAAATTGAGTTGACCAGCAATGTTCCTATAAAGGTTAAGCCATATCCGATTCCCATGCGACTACAGGGTGCAGTAGATAAGGAAATTGCTGACATGGAGACTGCAGGCATTATCGAAAAGTCCTCATCTCCTTACTGTAGTCCGATGGTAGTAGTCCGCAAGAAAGATGGTGGAGTCAGGATTTGTGGCGACTATAGAAGGCTCAATGCAATCACCAAAGTGGATGCTGAGCCAATGGGTGACCATATTGCCATCTTCTCCAAGCTGGCAGGGTCACGATATTTCACGAAGCTCGACCTAGCGAAGGGATTCTTCCAGATTCCCCTTCATCCTGAGAGTCGTCAGTTCACCGCCTTTGCTACTCCTAGGGGGTTGTACCAGTATAAAGTCCTCCCATTTGGACTTACCAATTCCCCAGCAGTATTCAATCGTGCCATGAGACAAGTGCTCCATGGTATTGTAGGAGTAGAGATGTTCGTTGACGATGTCCTCGTTCATTCCGCCACATTGGAGGAGCACCTCAGACTCTTGGAAATTGTCTTCAGTAGACTCCAGAGTTTCAACATGACTGTGAAGCCTAGCAAATGCAAGATTGCTCACAGTGAGGTGGAGTTCCTCGGTCATATTGTTGGCAACAATCACTGCAGGTGTCAGGGTGACAAGATCAGGAAGGTTAAAGAAGCCCCGAGACCTGTGACCAAGAAACAGGTTAGGGCATTTCTTGGCCTAGTGGGATATTATAGGAGTTTTATTCCCAACTTTGCTCTCATTGCCCAACCGTTGTACGAAGTGCTACGGAAATATGCTCCAAACACCATTGAATGGGGAGAAGCACAAGAGAGATCTTTTGCCACCCTCAAGAATATGTTGTGCAAGGAGACCATTTTGCAGTTGCCTGATTCCAGCAAACCTTTCATACTGCGCACTGATGCTTCACAAGATGGAGTAGGTGCTGTATTGATGCAGGAATCGGAAGGTGGAATCTTCCCAGTGGCATACCACAGCTGTAGGCTAAAACCCGCCGAGAGGAATTACAGTACTGTTGAGAAGGAACTCTTGGCTGTGGTTGATGGTGTTAAAAAATATTATTATTATTTATTTGGGGCATCATTTGTTCTGGAAACTGACCATATGCCACTCACTAGTCTTAGCACGACCAAGACGGCTAATGCAAGATTGACACGCTGGACACTGTATTTACAGCAGTTTAACCTTGTTGTGAGATACATCAAGGGAAGTGATAACGTAGGTGCAGACCTGATGTCCCGCCCACTAACTGCTGACTAACATGGGCAGTTGTTGTATGCTGGGTTCCGTGATAGGCATCCTCAGAGATTTGAGTAATCCAAGGACTAGCCTGGTTCCCAGTCAAAAGTGTAGACCTGACGTCTCACTTGTTGGCCCCACAGGACACAGTATGTCCAGGGCCTGTACATACACGAGTATTGTAGGTTAAGGGGGAAGGTCGAGAGAGAACTCCGCAGAGGCGACTTGAGGCTATGGAAGACCCAAGTTTGCACAAGGATTCTCAGCTTCCCGGTACTAATATAAGTATAGTATTGTAGGTTAAGGGGGAAGTTCGAGAGAGAACTCCGCAGAGGCGACTTGAGGCTATGGAAGACCCAAGTTTGCACAAGGATTCTCAGCTTCCCAATACTAATATAAGTATTGTAGGTTAAGGGGGAAGTTCGAGAGAGAACTCCGCGGAGGCGACTTGAGGCTATGGAAGACCCAAGTTTGCACAAGGATTCTCAGCTTTCCGGTACTAATATAAGTATTGTATTGTAGGTTAAGGGGGAAGTGAGAACTCTGCAGAGGCGACTTGAGGCTATGGAAGACCTAAGTTTGCACAAGGATTCTCAGCTCTCCGATATTAATATAAGAACTGTAGGTTAAGGCACAGGTTGAGGACCCGTGTGCGGTTCGAGGCTATGGAAGACCCGAGTTTGCACAAGGATTCTCAACTTGCCGACCATAATCGTGTGCTATAATTAATGGCGACCTCGAATGTACGTCGTAGCACTGACTGCTAGGCAGAGAGAGTAATTGTAACATGATAAAATTTTGTCTCATTGACACTTTTGATGCTCCACCTCATTTGGTTTTGCAGGTTCAGCAATGGGTGTAGCAGTTTTGCTGTGCGGACCAGCTGATCGTCTGCCGCACGCTGCCGCCTCTTCTCCTCTGCCTTCATCGTCGCCATATTATTATTTACTGTGTCATTTTACACGTAGGTACAGTTACACTACAACTGTCACACCTACACCGTGTATTACATACACCACGCTACACAACAATTAGTTGTCAGTGTAAATGTAGCGAATTTTCGCTCAGTTTGACCTGAGTACAGGATTTTCACCGTGCCATGGAGTTTTTCCTCAAGCTTGCTTCTATTAACGTAAATACGAGGTTTTTTCGCTCACTGGCGACTGCGACTTTCTCCTGTAGCAGGATAGCACACACACCACAGTGTGAATCTTGTGCGAATGACTTAGGATGTGTACATATATATATATATATCCACAAATTTTTTCCCATAAGGAAAAAATTTAACTTTGTAAGGGCGTAATGTCACGAATCAATTCGCGACATTTCCCTTTTGTGAGAAGCCACGAACTATTAGTGGAAAACTCACTGTGTATCGCTCAGCTAACCGTTTCTCCCTCCCTTTCGGAGTATACTTTTCAAAACATTCGTCACTTTCAAAAGTGACCGATTTAATGCACGTCACTAAGTGCGTTACTGAGCAATACAATTGTTTTTTTATCGTTCGCCTCTGCTTCCCTCAACCGTTAGCCACGCCTTGCGTCCTGCCCATACAATGTATTTGAATTCAGTCCTGTTGTTGCTGCGACGGAGAGAGGTCCTGTGCCCGCAGTGTGAGGTCAGCTAGTACCCAAACTCCACAGTTCTTCAGTACTTCCATCCTAGTTCAGCTTAGGTGATACGCAGCATTCATTGACTAGTATTTCCTTTTTGTATTTTGTAGTCATAAGAGTTTAGTTAAGGTGTTTTTCCTAGGCGTAAGTATTTAGCTTTTGTGCGAGTGAGTGAGTGCGTCTCATTTAATTTGATTTGAATTGTAACGTTAAATTTATTTTTTGTGATTAATAAATTTAACAGTTCCTTTCTTGAGCTTAATGTAAGTAAACTCTTGTTTCATTTCTCCATAATTAAGCTTATTTTCCATATAGCTCCTAGCTTGCATAAACTTTTGCTTTCATAACTGGTACTTAGACCAGTCTTGTTGTATTAACTTAAAATCCGTTGTGTCAGGAGTTAATGCATCAGCAAGAACCTGATGTTATTATTATTAGTATTAGTTATTTATTGTCAGGGGTGATGTAACTTTCTCCAGAGGCTAACAGTACAGTAATTCAGCAATTGTGAGTAATTAGTCTCTGCTGTGTACTGTTGAGAAAGTTTATAAATTCTAGTTCTTGAGAATCTTAGGAAGTCTGCGTAAAGTAATCGTTGCTTGATGTAGCAAGACAATCATTGTCTCTGCTCTTCAATATTATTGAATATTAATATCAATTTAAATAATATTTAACCATATATATATCAAAATTACCGTGATAATATAAAAACCCCGTGACAGGGAGGAGTCTTTGAAAGGGACGAAGAAGGAAGAAGAAAAGGAAGAGAGAAACAGAGAGGTGAAGGTGAACAAGAAAAGATCCGCGACTGTGTGTGTGTGTGTGTGTGTGTGTGTGTGTGTGTGTGTGTGTGTGTGTGTGTGTGTGTGTGTGTGTGTGTGTGTGTGTGTGTGTGTGCGGGGTCTTTGAAAGGGAAGGTAGTGAGCATAATGACAGGGTGGGAAAGTGATGGTGGGATGTGGCAGGTTGACTGATGGGAAGTCGGGAGGTGAATGGATGGGGAGAAGGGATAGGGAGGCAAAAGGGAAGGAGAAGAATGAGAGGAAGAAAGTGGGAAAGAGAAGGGAGATGGCAGAAGTGGAAACGGTATGGAAAGGAAGGAAAAAAGAAAGGAGACAAAAAAATCAAAGTGCTGCAGATATGGAGGGTCGGGAGGTGAATGGATGGGGGAGAGAGAGAGGGATGCTAAAGGAAAGGACTGTAAAGGGCACGTGAACCGGAGAGGGAGAGAGAGAGAGAGAGAGAGAGAGAGAGAGAGAGAGAGAGAGAGAGAGAAAATGCTAGAGGTTAGAGGAAGCTAAGACTCTACGAAAAATAAAGAAGAGAAAATAAAAATGAGAGAATTGAGTTACACATATGGGGAGTCGACAGGTGAATGGCTGGAGGAGAGGGATAGACAGACTAAAGGGAGTGGAAAGGGAGTGGGGAAAGGGAAGAGTGGAAAGAGGGATGTAAAGTGGAAAGAAGGGAATGAAAAAGTAGAGAGAATGGAAAAGCAAGTAGTGTGTTTGAGGAGAGGTTAAACACAGACAGGGAGGAGGTGAATGGGTGGAAGGACAAGGGGATGATAAAGGAAGGGAATGAGAAGATGAAAACAGGAGACGGGAATAAGAAAAGAAAAAGGATGAAATGGAGAATGGAACACGTAGGCTAACTATGGATGGTAGGATGAGAGAGAGAGAGAGAGAGAGAGAGAGAGAGAGAGAGAGAGAGAATGTGAGTACTCGACTACAGCTTAACCCTTGCACATACGATGCCTATCATTCCATTATATTCCGTCTGCTACAAAACGATCTTATTTAGATTAGCAAACACCTCCTCGGCACCTGAGCAGATAAGAAGAATCTCCCTTAACCCTTTGACTCCAATGACGTATGTATCTTTAATATATCCTTGCTGCCTCCAGACGATTTTATTCAGCTTAGGGGGGATTTGTTGAACTGGAGGGGTTAGATGTAGCCTTCATTAATCCCTTCAGGCCTAGGATGTATTATTCCATTTAATTCTTGCAGCCTTCAGATGGTTTTATTGATTTTGTGAAAGAGTCAGTGAAAGCTAAACATTCCCTTCCTAGTTTGATCTCTCCTTAGCTGAGTGAAATCGTCTGAACCAAGAAAAGTCTCTCCAAAGACAAAAAATTTAAAAAAAGGAAAGGCAAAAGTCAGGGGGCAGAAAGAATAAAATAGAAATTGTGTGATGGGATTCAAGAGACTAAGCCCTTTCACTGCAAGAAGGCTCTGTTAAGATGAGTGCAATCGTCTTAGGGCAGCGAGAAGAAACCACAAAATCCGTCATCTTACTGAGAGGTTTTAAAAAAGAATGAGATAAGGATGAGATGGATGGACGTACGCCTTTAAAGGAACCCTGGTAAACTTAAGAAAAAACAGGCACTCAAAATACAGCTGAAAGTAAGAGAAAATAAAATAGGAAAGAATGTCAGTATTAATTAAAAACGGTCGTGTGAGATGATGAATGAGAGAGAGAAAAAATATTGAGGAGGAGGAGGAGGAGGAGGTGGGGGGTTGATGGTGGTGGAGAAGGAGGTGGGGAAAGGAAAGGGGCGGAAATGACAAAGAAGACAAGAGGAGGAAGAGGAGGAGAAGGAGGAGGAGGAGGAGGGAGAATAAAAGGAGGAGGAGGAAGAAGAGGAAGAAGAAAAGGAGGAGGAGGAGAAAATAAGAGAATAAAGGTAGATAAAAGAGACGACAAAAGATATTGGCAAATGTAAAGAATGAGACTAAGAAGTAACGTAGAGAGGAAAAATAAAGAAAAGCCAATTAAAACTATTCTCTGTTCACTCTAACTGGCCTAAAATCACCCTCACTCCATCTTACATAACTGAGCTCTACGAAGATAAAATTGGAAAATGGTGCTAGTCAAGAAGAAGTGCTATGAAAAGGATTTTGAGCTGAAGCATTGTTTTACTCTACCATGGAACTGAGAGGAATAAGCTACAAAAGGACGAAAATCTTTGCCTAGTTAATGATGGAAGAAGGCTGAAAGAGAAGAAAAACAGATGCTGACAAAGAATTGGAGAGGGTGGGAGAAAATTGACACAAAAAAGAGAAATGGTTGACAGGAAATAGTTAGGGCTGATGACGAGAGAGAGAGAGAGAGAGAGAGAGAGAGAGGAGGAAGTGACACAAGAAAAGGAGCAAAGTGACACAATAATGAGGGTTCCTAACAGGAGGGAGAGGAGGGGGGAAGAGAGAGGTGGAGAGAGAGAAGTGAGAAATGGAGAGGGTGGGAGAGATGAATGGAGGGGTAGAGAAGGGGTGAAGAAGGCATAGGATGAGGAAAGGAGTGGAGAATAGCTGCTGACAAAATATTCGAGAGGGAAGGGATACTGATGGCAAAAGAAAGGGAGAGGGGGAGACAGGACACAGTGAAGGTAGCTGACAGGAGAGGGAGTGATGGGAGGGATGAGGATGCGGCACAGGGAGGAGAGGAAGAGGGAGGGGAGGTTGACATGAGAGGGAGGAGTGGGAGAGGACAGAGGGAGTGATGGGAAGGATTGGGATGTGGCACAGGGGAGAGAAAGAGGGAGGGGAGGTTGAAGAGAGGGAGGAGTGGGAGAGGACAGAGGGAGAGATGGGAGGAATAGAGACGTGGCACAGGGGAGAGAAAAAAGAAGGAAAGGCTGACATGTTTTTTTTTTTTAAATATAAAAGAGCATAAAAATCTGAAAGACTATAAAATATTTCTTACAAGGAAAGCAAAAAAAGATGAAACCAAAGTCAAGCCCGTTCTTATCGAGATGCCTGAACACTCTGATTTTAAGAGTAAAAGCCATAAAATTAATGGGAAAGATGGTAAAATGAAGACAGTTCCAGAGTTGATCAGTTGCATTTATATTGTAAAAGGCTGGGAAAACCAGTCAGCTTTTGCTCAAGGGAGTCTGATAAAAAAAATGAAGATGAGTGTGTATTTTCAAGGAGTTACAGGGACTGTTAATACCTCAAAAGTTCTTACGACCCATACCAAAGGAAAGAAGAGAGCGAGAGAGAGAGAGAGAGAGAGAGAGAGAGAGAGAGTATAGTAAGAGGAGGTGACATTAGAAAAGACTGGCACACAACAATGAGGGTTGTTGACAGAAGAAAGAGGGATGGAAGACAGGAGGAAGCCAGAGAGAGATAGAGACAGACAGATGGATATTTAGGGGGGGTGGGGGAGAGAAATGTAAGGCAAGAAGGGGAGAGGAGTGGTAGGGAGGAGGAAACTGGAGAGGGAGGGAAGGAGAGGGGAGAGATGCTGGAGAGGGGAAAGTGGATGAACGAGAGAGAGGGAGAGGATGGAGGGGGACTGACAAATACTATAGAGGGGAGGCGGTGTTACAAGAAAGGGAGAAGACTGACACACCCTACTGAGAAAGACAGATGGTGGACAGGGAGAAAAGGAGACATAGTTGGAAATTGGAAAGCGAAATTGGGAGAAGGACGGTAAGGAGGGGGGGGGGAACGGGAGAGAGACAGATGGTAAAAAGCAAGAAATGTGTAGGCAAAGGAGGCAGAGAAGACAGTATAGTAGAGAGAAGGCGGGAGAGAGAAAAGGGGAAAGACGGCGGGTGACACGGGAGAAGGGTAGAAGCTGACACACAAGAACATTAGAAAGGAGGACAGCTACTTAGGTTTGTTGTCCCACACTAGGTAGCTCCTGTCAGTGAAGGTAAAGGTGTGAAGCTAAGTGTCTGAATGAGAGAGCTGAGAGAAACAATATCCCCTCTCTCTCGCTACCCTCCTCTCATCACCGTGGAAATTTTTGTGGGAGAGACAAAAAAAACATTCTCAAGTAAGCCTTGTAGAATGAGTGGGTTGGGAATTATTTAAAGTGCGAGTTTTATATATATATATATATATATATATATATATATATATATATATATATATATATATATATATATATATATATATATATATATATACATATATATATATATATATATATAATGTATATTACATTTTAAATTCTGGCTTTGCGTCCATCACCAACAACAGGCGGACGAAAACAGGACAGTGACTTATAGGCTGTTAATTACTCTGTTAATATAAACCTCCTCATTTACATGTTTATTGCGCTAGCAGGTAATAATCATTAAATTATACTCACTTGGCTTGGATCAGCTGTCATGCCGTGTGAAAGAGAGAGAGAGAGAGAGAGAGAGAGAAGACTGACATCCGACACAGCGGGAGGGAAGGAGGCACGGAGGGAGGACTGACAAGGGAGGGAGGGAGGGAGGAAAGGAGAAAAGACTGACACACGACACAGAGAGAGGGAAGGAAGGGAGGGAGGTCTGACATGAGGAGGAGGGAAGGAATGAAGATAGGGACGAATGGAAGGAAGATACAGAGGAAGGAAGGGCTGACATGATTGGGAGGGAGGAAGATCCGAAACAAGAAGGAGGGAGGGACAGAGGGAAAGCTGACAGGGGTGAGGGGAGAAAGCGTGCCCCTACAGACAGACATTCCTAGGAAGCGACAAAACACACACACACACACACACACACACACACACACACACACACACACACACACACACACACACACACACAATAAAATTAAAACATAATTTTGAGGTATTGCGCAAAAATAGATATTGGAAAAATTCTCTAATATGCCAAGGATAATTAGTACTTTCTTACCTCCCTTATATTTGTATCCCGTAGATAAGATGATGATGGTGATGATGATGATGATAATGATGATGATGATGATGATGATGACAGTAATGGTGTGTGCTACTGCTCTTCGAATGAAGAAAGATAAAAAAATCATCACCACCACCACCACCATCAAAAACCGCCACCACCACCACCATCACCATCATCATCATCATCATCATACCCTTGTTTGTTACTTATATAATATGTGTGTAGGATTTATACAGATGAGCAACTTGGCAACCTTTTTCTTACTTTGTCTTGATCGGCATTGTCTTAAATTGTCTTGCCACCGCATTTGACCCTAATTCTTTTCAGGCGTCTCAAAATCAACGTGTCTTCAGATTGTCTTCCTTTTTGGTCAGTTTTATTTTGAGGGGACAAGAGCTGCTGATTTTTATTCTTTGGTAAAAATAAAAGAGGAGAAAATCACAGAAGGATATCTACTTATATAAAAACCACACTGATATATGAAGCCCCAAGTCATACTAAATTTTGGCAGTGAAGTATTAGGTGTATATTCAGTATTTTTGCAGTGAATAAAAGAGCATTTGGATTATTCACAGTGGAAAGAGGATATATACGTGATTCAGGTGGGAAAAAAACGAAGATGCTGCTTGATATATGTGAGGGAGGCACGAGCGAGGTCAGAGAGAGAGAGAGAGAGAGAGACAGACAGACAGACAGACAGATTTTCGGGATGTGAGAAAGGGAGGAACGGGGAAGGTAAGGGTGAGGGTGAGCGAGAGGAAGAAGAAAAAGGAAAGAGTGTGATTGAGTGTGAATGAGTGTGTGGTGGGGAAAGGGGCCAGGGTGAGGGTGAAGGTGAAGGTAAGAGGGGGTAAGGGAGAGAGTTTATGGTAAGGGTGAGGGTCAGGGCGAGGGAGAGGGAGAGGGATTAGGTAACAGTATGGTTGAGATGAGGGAGGAGAAGACGACGACGAGGAAGGAAAGTGAATGAGTGAGCGAAGATGAGGAGGATGGGCAAGAGAGAGAGAGAGAGAGAGAGAGAGAGAGAGAGAGAGAGAGAGAGAGAGGAGAAAAGAAGGGGTGACGAGGTGAGAGAGAATGGGAGTCAATAAAAAGGAAAGAATGATTTATGGGAGATGAGAAAGGATGAAGTATGCTATATTTGTCAGGCGGACGGCAGGAAAAAAGAAGAAAAAAGAGAAGACGAAGAAGAGAGGAAGAAGTTGATTGACAAGAGCCCGGGGCAGGAATAAAAGACAATAATAAAAGTTGGAAGTAAAAATAAGATTACAATGAAAGCCGGGTGAAAGATCGAGAGGCTGAGAGAGAGAGAGAGAGAGAGAGAGAGAGAGAGAGAGAGAGAGAGCAATTACACAATTACACAGACCACACAAAACTTACAGTCCTTTTGAAAAGTTCTGCATTCGTGAAGCAAACCGTGTCGATATAAATAACATATGAAAAAAATATTATGCAGTGTGTAAGGTGCAAAATAAATCACTGAGAGATCTGTCATACGAAGCCTAAGCCATGCAGAAACGGCCCTACCACCACTACTACTACTATTACTACTACTGCTACTACCACTACTGCTAATATTACTACAACACCTACAAGAGGTCTCTCAAACGCCTTATAAAATTGTCTGGAGGGAGTAAAAATGTCTTAATAAAACACGTCACCAGCCTGAAGGAGTTTAATATTAATAGACACCCTTATTCTATTCACAGACGTAAAAGAAGAGGCCAGAATAGCACGACGATTCTCCCCCACCCTCCAAACCCTCCGATTGAATGCTGCCTACCTTAATGGCGCCAGGCAAGGCTGCCGCACCACCCTTGAACATCCACACTGTGCATTATGCAATTTCCACGCCGTGTCCGCAGACACCCCGTTAACTCAACGTCCCTGTACATGGTGTTGTGCATTATTTATTTATTCGATTATTCATTTACTTTACTACTTTCTCTTTCAAGTTATACTGGTAGCTTATAGATAAAGCACATAGAATGTAACTTTTCCATTTCAGTCTTTCCTATGAAATTTCCATGTCAGTTTTTCCATGCTGCATGATGGTTTTTCTCACTTTTCTTACCAGATTTCACTGGAGGGTTTGGAGGCGGGAGGAGTCTTCTTGCTTTACTATTCTTACCCTTCAGCATGTAGAGTTAGATCTCGCAATCACAGTCTACTCTGTAACAAACAACCTCGAAAGGATCATAAGATCTGTTGCTGTTTGCTTTCCTTTGCACTCCTTTGTACTCCTTTGAATCTTGTGACAGGAGGAAGGAGGAGGAGGAGATGACTGGAGAGAGAAGGTATGTGACTTTTTCTTTAACAGTGGATAATTAAGATGGAAAAAATATATCCTGCGGATTTTGGATATACAGTAGGTATGATCTTTAGACCGGAGGTATGATGCGGAGGAAGGAGAGAGAGAGAGAGAGAGAGAGAGAGAGAGAGAGAGAGAGAGAGAGAGAGATGAAAAGACCCACGAAGCACACACTTAATACTGGAACAACGAAGGAAACTCCAGAAACCATTATACCGTATAACAGGGAAGATACGTAGCGAAGAAGAAAGCACGTGAGAAATGAAGATAGATGAGGGAGGCATTAACACGAGGAAATGACAGAAAAAAAAAATGTCAAGCGAAAGGAATCCCGGAACAAGAGAAGGCAGATGAAAGGGCGGAGGTGAGTCGGTATGTGGAGGATGAAAAGGCAGAATAAAGGAACGTGTGGAAGAAGAAAAGGAAAATAATCAAGAGACATTTAATGCAAAAATCGAGGTACGTGTGGTAGGTAAAAAAGTATAATTAGAAACCTGGTAGGTAAAAGTAAATAAATCTAGAAATGTGTGAAAGATGAAAGAGAAGAAAGTGGGATACGCGTGGATCATGAAAACGAAGACAGAAATAAAGAGATGCTTGAGGAAGAAATTGAGAGACGTGTGGCAGATGAAAAAGAATAAATGAAGGGACGAGGTGATAAAAAGGCAGAGAAGGGAGGAGAGAGAAAAGGGGCTGTGGCAGGAGGAGGAAGGAGAGAGTAAAAGGAGTATAGGAGGAAAGACAGGTAAAAGGATGTTGGCACTGTAAAGGTAGCTGATAGAAAAGAGGGATGAGAGACAAGGGGAATTTAGTAGGAGAGAGAGAGAGAAGGAGGTCTCAGGGAAGGGAGGAGAGAAAAGGGGGTCGGGGGCAAGAGGGGGTGGGGGTAGGGGGTGAAGGGAAGTGGGGAAGGAGAGAGCGGGCGGTAGGTGCGAAACAATAGGAGGGTAGGAAGAATAGCGCATGTACACAGACAAACTGACACCGTGAGGCTGATTGTGGGCGAGGCGCAGTGGATCATCGCCAGGGGTGGGGATGGGGCTGCTTGAGTCCTAAAAACATGGGGGGTCTTGAAAGTGAGAATGTGGGTGATAAAGGAAGACCCTGAGATTGTGGGTCATTGGTGGAACGCAAGGCCTGGGAGAAAAAAAAAAAAAGTTTGCCTCCTCTACTTTGATACTGATTTTGATAAGTAATGAGGAGAATAGGTCTGCCAGTTCATACAGTTTCAATAAGTGTTCTGAAGATTAGGGTCAAATTCTCTTGCTCGAGTTTTAAAGGTGAGATGGGCGTGGGAAAGAAATATCCTGGGATTATTAGTTCGTTGATGGAACACATGGCTTGGGAAAATAGTTCTGAAGAAAATGAACAGTCAGTTTTTGGTGCCAGACGATTTGCAAGTGCGTGGTTATTCACGTTAAGTTTTCCCCTTATCCAGCGAGTCCCAGGGAGAGTCTGGAAACTGATAAAGTTGTAGAACCACGTACTCAGCTACTTCACTGCTACTTGTGTTATGTGACGCTGAGTACAGGCTGGTCACATAAAATATTTTCTTCACAAGTGTTCAGAAAAATGTGGCCAGATTTTGAGGCCTTGGCTTCCTGTCCACAATGATTGCTTTAGAAAAAATCACTTATCATTTTCTTATCCTATAATCTCGTGAAATATCTCCGTGTATTAAATTCAGTCGTCATCGATACCCATAATAATATGCTGACGTCCTCACGCTGATGAAGTTGACCCTCTCAGTACAACATCTTTCATTTCTTATTTTTGCTTCCGAAGACATTTATATCAGCTTATAAGAGACCCCTGCAGGTTTAAGAGGTTAAGATTACACCCATAAATCTTGTGATATGAGGAGAGGGGTGGTGGGGCTAGGGAAGAGGGGAGGAGGTGTGGGGATAATCGGGGTTGGAGAAGGGGAGAGGGTGGGGGTATTTGCCTTGGTGTGCTTGTATTTCGTTCCATTGTCGTGTGTGTGTGTCAGGTTCGATTATCTGGAGCTCCGTGTTTGAGTGTGTGCCTTGGCTTTCAGTGTGTATATGTGCGTGTGTGTGTGTGTGTGTGTGTGTGTGTGTGTGTGTGTGTGTGTGTGTGTGTGTGTGTGTGTGTGTGTGTGTGTGTGTGTGTGTGTGTGTGTGTGTGTGAGAGAGAGAGAGAGAGAGAGAGAGAGAGAGAGAGAGAGAGAGATGGGAGAGAGATTTTGTGTTTTACTCACCACTTGGGATGGGTAAGTCACACCTCACCCCATTACATATACAAAAGAGAACTCAGTGCCTCTCTTATTAGTCACCCCTTTTGGTCTCTCTCTCTCTCTCTCTCTCTCTCCTCATATTGTGTGTGTGTGTGTGTGTGTGTGTGTGTGTGTGTGTGTGTGTGTGTGTGTGTGTGTGTGTCGATATATGTGACAAAGTGTACGGCGCTTTGAGAGAGACGAATTTATAGTTGAGAGAGAGAGAGAGGATGGGGGCTTACGGCATTCTCTCAATACGGGAAAAAAAAAAAAACTCAGAAATGACAGGTTCATAGGAGAGAGAGAGAGAGATCACTTAATATTCACACACAAAACAAACATACAGTAGCAAAGAACACCCAAGAAATGATACTCTGAGCAAGAACAAGGGACGAGAAAATGTGAAAGAAAAAATAAAACACGAGACAGCAAATAAACAACAGAGAAGACCCTAGGAAAGAAAAAACATCAGGGAAGACTTTTATAATCATCAAAAGAAAAGCGAAGGAAGGAAAAAAAATTTGTCATGCTTCCCAATTTGTCGAATATCTTGAGACAATCGGCAAAACAAACTGCCAGACCTTACACGCACGCACACAAATACAGACCTGACTGAGAGGCGGGGAGGTGTGAGGTGTGAGAGAGGTGAGAGTTGGAGGGGGTGTTAGGTCCAAAGGTGATAGAGTTGTGATGAAATTGAGCTGAGGTGTGAATGGAGAAGTGTAAGGTTAAATTTGTGGAAGGGGAAATGTGAGGGGGTGAGATGGCATGGGGAAGGGAACAGGTGTAGTATAAAGGTGATAAGAATGAGATGTGAAGGGACAGAGGTTAGGTGATTGCTGACTGAAGTGTGGCTGAGAAGGTGAAGTGGGATGTGGGACAGGGTAGGTGGGGAGAGGATGAGTTGTGGAAGCTGTGATGAAAATGTGTTTAGATGATGTATTTATGAGTTGCGATTGGGGTAATGTGCAGTGATGGAGTGGAAGGGGTGGGAGAAGGTGCGTAGAAGATTCTGAGGTGATAAAGATGAGCTGGGGTGTGACTAGGAAAGTGTTAGATGTAATCTGTGAGAGGAGAGATGTGGGGTGTGAGGAGCGGAAGATGGAAGTGGGGGTGTATTACGGGAAGGTGTGATGGACGTACGTTAAGCTGATTGGTGTAAGGTGTGACTATTTAAGTGCGATGCGTGATTGGAAGGTGTGAAGTGGCAAATGGGTTTTTGGGGTGATTTGAGAAGTGGAAGGATTTGGTGGGGTACTAATGTGATGGGGGAGAAAGATATGATAATGTGCAGAGGATGTGCTGTGATGGGAGACGTGTGAGGTGGCGTAAAGGTTGTGAGATTATGGGGTGTGGTCTGAAGATGTGCTAAGGTATGTAATGATGTTCTGAGGAGATAGGTAAATTAGGGACAGTGATGAGTTGTGGTGGCAGGTGTTTGAGGTAGTATATGAGCTGTGAAGTTAGGGAGGCAAATTAGGAGAGAGGAGGTGAGGATTTGTAGTGATCTGAGATACATGAAGACGATCAGTCGATAAATTGGACAGATGTGGGACGGGAAGTGGACAGACAACCATATGACGGAGGTGGGGGTGTGGGTGAGGGGTAAAAATAAGGCAGCGAGGAAGGGGGAAGGGGAAGGAGAGGAAAGGGACAGAAGTGACAGACTGGACAGAAGTGTGCCAAGAGAGTGTGGAAGGGGAAGGGGTGACAAATAACGTGTGTGTAGGGGCGGGTGAGACAGACTGGACGGAAGTGTGCCAAGAGAGTGTGGAAGGGGAAGGGGTGACAAATAACGTGTGTGTAGGGGCGGGTGAGACAGAGAGAATGAGGGAAAGGGAGTGGGGCTGAATAGAAAATACGTATGTAGCAGTCAGATGAAGTGTGGATGACAAATTTGACTGAAGTGTGATGAGCAAGTCTGACAAATGTGAGGGGTTGAAGGGTAACAAGAAGGGGACAGGGAGTTTTGGGGTTATGAGTGACGAGGAAAGAGGAGTAACAAACGTGTAATGATCAAATGAAATATGGAGTGACAAATTGGACCCAACTATGACAAGGAGGTGAGACAGTAAGGGGGAGAAGGGAGTGAAAAGGGGGGATGGGGAGGGGCTATGAGGGAGGGAGGGGCAGGGGAAGGGGAAGAACACAACATTGAAGTGATTAGAGAAAGTGTGGGGTGGCTAATTAGGCAGAATGATGACAAAGACTGATAGGGCGTGGGTGGGATGACAAGTGTGGGGGAACGGGGGGAGGGGTGATTAGAGGGAGGGGGTAAGAAGGAGGTGATAAGAGGGAGGGGGTAACGAGGAGGTGATAAGAGGGAAGGGATGTCAAGGGTGTGTGTGATAAGGGAGGGGGGAAGGGAGGGACGCAGATGAACAAAAGCCGTCAGACATGTACACAGATAAACCCTTGATTTATAGCCTAATAAAATTTTCTTCCGCCTGGACATCTTACTCGCTCTCCATGGCCCATCATACGCCTGCCTTACCCTGTCCTGCTCGCTCTGTCCTGTCTCTCCCTGTCATGCCTCACTCTATCCTGCCTCGCCCTGTCCTGCCTTACCCAGTATTACTACTGCCATACTCTGTCCTTCCTATCTCACCCCTTCCCTTCCTTACATTCTCCTGCTTCTCCCTTTTCGGCCTTACCATGTCCTTGCCTGCCCTGTCCTACCTTAACCTGTCCCCTGCCTCACCCTGCCATACTTACCCTGTCTCACCTTGCCATGCGTACCCTGCCTTGTCTCACCCTGTCCTGCTTCATCCAGTCTTACCTCACCGTCCTACTTCACCTTTTGCGGCCTTATTTTGCCCTGCCTTGTCCTACTCTTTTTCTAACCTTGTCCTGCCTCAGCCTGTCCTGCTTGCCTGAGAGAGAGAGAGAGAGAGAGAGAGAGAGAGAGAGAAATATATACGTGTGCGAGACGTGGAGGAGTCTCGTTCAGTCCAATATGCTGACAATGTTAAGGATGGTTTTTTGGATTATCGGTAGGCTTATGGGAATTTTTTACACTATTTACAACACTTTATCTCCATTAATACTTCTTCCTTACAGGGGTTCGAAACTGCATCATTGCGAGTCTTAATGTGGTTTGACGACCTTAAAAAGATTATTATATGGATGACTGGGCACAAAGCGCAAATGACAATATCTTCCCAGAGTTCTCCCAAGATGGCTTTGAGTGACACAGCCTCTTGACAGTAAGCTTCACCAAAAAGAAAAAAAAAAAAAGATTGTTTAATTTGTACGTGTTCATTTCATTTGGCTGTTTTATTAAGAATGGCTAACTACAAGACGATTTTATTCAGCTTAGAACCTCACTTACTACATTTATATTACATTTTCTTATTACTGCCCTCACGAGACGATTTCATTCTGCATTAAATGACCTTTCGTTGTACAATGACGTCTTGAGAGAATCAAATTCTTACGATGCTAACTTACTTCCTAAGATAAGAGAGGTTGTAGCTAATGTAAAACATGGAAAGAGAGAGAGAGAGAGAGAGAGAGAGAGAGAGAGGAGAGAATTGTGATGACTGATGGACTTGAGCGAGGAATGTGCTTTGTAATCGTCATCGTCATCAACAGCTTCGTTATCGCTGTAGTCATCATCATCGTCCTTATCGTTGTCGTCATCGTCTTCTTCCAAACTTTATCCTATTATAAATGACATGGTTAGAAAACAAGAAAAGTTGAACACGAAGGAAGGGAAAACTATCAAAGTGCCCAGAAAAAAAAAAAAAAAAAAAAGTTTATTCCTATGGCGTCTTTTTTTTTTTTTTTTTTTTTTTTTGTTACACTCATGAAGCCTGCCTAAAATGAGCTGGAGCTGAGGACTGGGAGCTTCTCTGACCTTTTGCTCCAGTGGTACGAACAGTCTCGTAACCTCCACACCACCAGAGAGGGGAGATGGATCCAGGTTATGAAAAAGATATGGATTTTTTTTTTTTCGATATCCTTACTGCATATAATAATTAGCAGAGTTATGATGATGATGATGATGATGATGATGAAGGTGGTGGTGGTGGTGGTGGTGGTGGTGATTTGGCAGTCACTGAAATATCGTTGAAGGAGAAACTAAATTAAACTACCTGATCTGAACCATCTAAGACAACGCAGCTCCATGGGATCTGGAAACAGTAGTATAAGAAAATGTCCTGTCTGAATAACATCTCTGCAGACGCCAGGGAGGCCAGCCATTCCAGTGTTCCTGTTACATGATTGGCTTGTCTGGTAATCCCTATCTGGCGTAGGCTAACACAGGAATATATGTTTGTGTTGGAGTAAACATTACAGGACTGAAGTTAGATAAGCTTATTTTCTAGGTCAGTGATTGTGCAGGGTGGTAGACAAAGTCAGAAAAAGTCGCTGTGTTGTAGCAGATCCTGACACATTTCACATTGCCACAACACACATGCACTTCACACTACAGCATCACACACTGCAACCACACACGTCCACACCTGACACACCTTACACTGACATACCTCACTCACATTTCACACAATCACTCCAGATATTGTCACACCTCAGACTCCATATGCTAGCACGCCTCATGCACATCTCACGGTGCTACATCACACACTGCCACACTTCACACACACCTCACAGTACCGTATTACTCGCTGTCACACCTCATATATACATACTTCACATTGTTACGCCTTAGACTGCCATATCACACACTGCCAAATCTGTACTACCACATCACACATTTCGTTCATCAAAGTGTACATTCTGTTTGTATGGTAATCTGACAACTGGGAATATCAGTACTGGTGCTAATCCGTGTGTTGAAGGTATAGATGTTAATTCGCCCTAAGCGGGACATTAATATGTGCCTTGATGATATCCAATTAGAGCATTAGTGTGCTTAATGATATATGAATGTGTTGCAATCTCCATCCTCTCATGGCACTAATTTGTGTGCTCATTCGTGTAATGAGGGTCTCAGTAGGGTTGTTAATCTGTCTTAATCAGGGTATTAATGTGTGGTAATCTAGAGCAGTGGTGCGATGAGGATACTTTGTCAGCGGGTTAATGAGAGTAGAGATAGGGCAGCAGATTAGCCAGGTGATTAAGAGAAGGTAAGTATGTAAGATTGATGCTCTGTGCGCAGGCTAGATAATTCGCTCCTTGAGGTCCAGCAGTCCTCCAACTTGTCATACACCTTCACATATCGTTTCTAAAGCACCGATACCCACCTTTCATACTGAATACATGTTTTGGCTGTCTTAGCGTTGATAAAATGATAGTTTTTTTTTTTTTTTTTGTCAGTCTGCATAGAAACGCTTTAGCGTCCTATCGAACTGCAGCCTATTGTTTTGTCCAGTCCTCCACCATTCTGTCTCTCAGGCCATAATCAGTTCAGTTTGGGAATTCTTTCATTAGCTTAATAACATTGTCTGGTAGAAAGAAGAATGATACAGAAAACAGTCGAATCGGTAGATGTGTGGCCTGCTGTCCTAATACACCCAGGTTCGTATCCCTGCTGGGGCAGGGAATAGTTCTTGGATTTGATTTTCATTAAAGCAGACTTTACTGATCTACCAGAAGACCCACCGACATGTTGTAGAAATACCTCCGCTCATAGCAACACGCCAGTCCGGTATGAGACAGCCCTAACATGCATTCAGTTTGGACGGTGGGTGTTAGCGCGGAAGTGGTGACACGTAGAGGTGTGTAGTAAGTAGGAAGGCTATTGGGCCTTGGAACGACCTGTGAAAGATGCCCAGGGTCGGACACACAAAGTCATAGACAAGGAGTTAATACAGATAGATTCTAACCCTGTCAAATCAACTCATCTTAAGTATAATGGAATTGCCTTTTTTATAACGATGTGTTATTAAAATATGTCATCGTGTTTAGAGATCTATTTATCCTACCACTTGCCTTCGGCTTATATGTCCCTCATGTTACTTACTGAAGGTACACTCTCTATGTGCTGCAATGAATTCGTTTAGCACCAGCATCGTTTTTGTGTATTGTTTTATATTGTGTCTGTTTATGTGTCTGTATTTGTATCAGTCCTAATGTGAGATTCTTTGGAGCTCCGGACCTTTCCACTGAGGGAGGGAGATTGCCAGAATTAACCCATGCCCATCGGCCAAGTACGAACTCAAATGGAGTGGGTGTCGTGAGAGGCATGCACAGGAAAATGGAAGTGTTGTCAAATGTGGAGAAGGAATACTTGTGTGAAAAATGTTTAGTAGTTCTGGTAAACAAATCGGGGCCCTCTTTCTGGGCACCAAAATGTGAAAAATATTTAGTGTATCCAAGTCGGTATCCCTGCCGGGACACTGCTATGCAAGAATTTTCTGGTACACAACTCGTAGGGTGTTACCTTTCCCTAAAGTTGCCTAAGTAAAATAAAACAAGTCTCATAGAGTTAGGCGAAACGTAAATTAAACTTAACTCACCTACAATAACTATCTTCTATCTCATAGCTAATCCCCTCTTGAATTGGCCAATTCGTAAAGGTTACTTAGCTAGTGAAGAGGGAGTGATCGTTAACCGATGACGATGAGGCTGCTTGGTGAAGTTGCTTGAGCAAGCAAGCGTCCTTATGGTGCTTATGTACAACCTAGCTTGAGGATGACTAGGAACAAAGTGCTAACTCCACGAGATCTAGGAGCAGAGTGAGTAAACGCGGCAAGCCCCAACTCTTCATCGAATTGTGGGTTGCCAACTCTTATTTAATTACAGTACTAAATACAGTTATATTACATCATGATATGTACAGGGCAAATCTAACAAATTAATCTTAGTTTTACTTAAACTAAAGTTAGACCAAATATTCCCTTTAACTGTGTAAATATCTTAATTCCACATCTGCCTTAACAGGAGAATCTTTCCCTGCTTGCCACGTCACCTAACGCGCAGACGCAGTTTAGGTCAGTGGAAAATACCACATAATTACATGTATTTACAAAGTATAGTTGTCCACGGGGGTTAAATGCAGTAGCATTTAATTTATCAATAACAAGAATTATTAAAGAGAACGTCATTTCTGGGTTATTAAAACCGCTTGAACAATTAACAACGGTCTCTATTTTTCCTCTGCCTTTAACCAGGGATAACTATGATAAAAATAGAGAGCGCAACTGCTCTGGGGGAAAATATTTCCCACAACTTGTGACCTGAGGCTAATATTGCTTTTACCTACATACTTACGGTGTCTTTCCAGACGATTTTATACAGGAGTCTCCCCCTAGTCTGAGTAAAAGCGTCTGACGTCATCAGGAATAAAATGAAATAAGGTGTCATTGCGCTGAAGACAGTGTATGGTTACTGATGGTGGCTTACGATCTCTCTCTCTCTCTCTCTCTCTCTCTCTCTCTCTCTGATACACACACACACACACACACACACACACACACACACACACACGACACAACACAACACAACACTGCCCTTTCCCTTCCACACTCACACCCTGTCTCTCTCTCTTTCTCCCTCTCCCTCTTCCTCTCTTCATTCTCCCCTTCCCTCTCTCTCCCTCTCCCCTCACCCATTCTCCCCTCCCCTCTGATCCCCGCCTTCAAGAAGATATATTATTCATGAAAACGCAATTGCACATCCGCATAATGCTGATTAATGTCTGCCGCTTGCTTTCCCGATGGCGAGGCTGCTTGTTGCCGAAGAAACGATGTCCGAATAAATGATGTCCAAATAAAAGATATCCAAATAAGCGATGTCCAAATAAACGATGTCAAAATAAACGATGTCAAAATAAACGATGTCCAAATAAGCGATATCCGAATAAACGATGTCCAAATAAAAGATGTCCAAATAAATGATGTCCAAATAAACGATGTCCAAATAAACGATGTCCAAATAAACGATGTCCAAATAAACGATGTCCAAATAAACGATGTCCAAATAAACGATGTCCAAATAAAAGATGTCCAAATAAATGATGTCCAAATATGCAATGTCCAAATAAATGATGGCTCGAATAAACGATGTCCGAATAAGCGATGTCCGAATAAACGATGTCCGAATAAACGATGTCCGAATAAACGATGTCCAAATAAACGATGTCCAAATAAACGATGTCCAAATAAGTGATGTCCAAATAAACGATGTCCAAATAAGCGATGTCTAAATAAACGATGTCCAAATAAACGATGTCCAAATATGCAGTGTCCAAATTAACAATGTCCGAATAAGTGATGTCCAAATAAACGATGTCTGAATAAGCGATGTCCAAATTACATGCTTTATCACTGTTGGCGGAGATCAAAATATTTCCCTAATGATCGTCTTAATTGCCCTGAGAGATGTGGATAATTTTCGACTGGGTCTTTACAATTTTATTCCTTTTGTTTATAATTTGTATTTAATAGTTTCGTCTCTCTTAGATAATTAGTGCTTGCTATGATGGATATTCACTAACACTAGGCATTAATGATCATTATAATTAAGCGTAGTTGCCAAATTTTTTATAATGATGGTTTCCAATGAATTATTTTCATATTTTCCCTCTTTGTAACCCATATTTGCTTTAATATTAGCCAGATTTGATGCTACCAATAATAATAATAATAAATAAATAATAATAATAATAATAATAATAATAATAGAGAGCAATAATAATAATAGTAACAGTAGTAGTAGTAGCAGTAGTAGTAGCAGCAGTAATAATAATAATAATAATAATAATAATAATAATAATAAAAGTGACTTTCACCCATATTGAATCGGTGTTTCTGGTCTTTAGTGACTTTTTCCCTTACATATGACTTTCCCACAATTATTTTTACATAATTTACAATCACCACCTAGAAGTAGTTAATAATAATAATAATAAAAATAATAATAATAATAATAATAATAATAATAATAATAATAATAATAATAATAATAATAATAATAATAATAATAATAATAATAATAATAATAATAATAATAATAATAATAATAATAAAATAAAGTGCTATTACCCATATAGATTCGGTGATATTGGACATGAGTGTTGTGTTTTCATATGGCTCGTTGGGTCTCGTAATTTTAAGGGCGTTAGTTAAAAACTCAAACTCCTGCCATTTTATTTGACTTCAGTGCGTGACATAAGAAAAGGTTATAAAAAGGCACTTAATATAGACTAGTTCACTGGGAGGTATTCTCGTGCAAACACCTCTTCCCTACAGTTTTATTTCTGATTCTGCTCCGTTGCTTTGTACTTGTGTGTTGCTCATGCAATATGTGTGGACATTAAGATGTAAGGAGCAAAAAATAGGATGTTAATGGGTAGTCTGGAAAATAAATCGTTAAGGAAGAGTTGCTAGGGAGCCTCCTTACCCGATGAGAATAGACCAACTTGGTATTTCAGAATTTTCGTCCTGTGTTTGGGAGGTAGAGTCAGAAACAAAAGTTCGTCTAATAAATCACCTCTTGTATCCAGCTTTCTTTACTTATTAATATTTATAAACTGAGAGAGGCTTGGTGTATTTTTCTGTCATTAGATATGATGCGTCAGGGAGGAAAGTGACTTATATACCTTAAGTGTGAAGAAAATGCATTGGAACTGCATGCGAACTTTTTTCCCACACTGTACAGCTTTGGAGAAAGTGGTGATTATTTCTGTGTCCACCGTTCCTCTCCAAAGACGGTGTTCGATATTACTTTCCCCTCGCCATTTTTTCCCCACCCGGTAAAGGCTGGGGAAGATTACGACCTGAGGTAATTTATTCATCTCCCTCTGCCTCCCCCCTCCTCTAGGTGTCTTCCACCCCCTCCCTCTCCCCCTTCCCCCTGTCCCCTCCACCCTTCCCTTTCCCTCACTCCTTTACTCAGTCCCTTACTCTCTTCCCTCCCTATCCCCACTTCATCCCTCTCTTTCCTCCCCTCGCCTCCCTCTCATCCCTCCCTCTCATTCCCCCTACTCCTTCCCTCACTATCGCTTACTGTCCCAGTTGACACCCCCCTGCCCTTCTCCCACTCTACGCTCCTCTCCTTTCCATACCCCTCACCTCTTCCCTTCTCTCTTCAATGCTCTCCCACTCTCCTCTCCCTCTCCGATCTCCGCTTTTTCCGCTCTCTCTTCTCTTTTCTCTTCATCATCTTCCCCTTTCCGCTCCCTCTCCCATTTTCCTCTTACTCATCTCCCCTTCCCGCTTCCTCTCCTCTTTTCCTCTTTCCTCCCATCCTGTCTCATCTCTTCTCCCTTCCCCTTCCGTCTCTTGTCATCTATCCACCCTTCCCCAGTCCCCACTGTCCCCCCCTTCCTTCACCGTGACCACTGACCTCCACACTAGCTTGACCCCCACGTGACCCGACTCTCTCTTCCAATTTATCCCACGCCGCCCCGACGTCTGGATCAGTGTTGGATGACAGTCAGTCGTGCCTTACTGTTTAGTACCCGTGTCCTTCCCTTAAAAAATTCATCCTACATTAGGTCTCTTTTTCCTTCTCTTATTGCCGTTTCTCTCTTCATTTTTGTCCTCTCTTCACCTGTCTCCTCTTGTCTTCTCTTGCATTGCCTTTTCGAGTCACATCTTATTCTCTTATTTCCTCTTCTTCTTTCCCTCTCTTTTCCTGTTCTATTTTTACTTTCATTATGGAGCCACGTCAACCCTTATTGCTCTCATTTCTTTCCTTCTAACACTTCTTTTCTCTCCTCTCTTCTTCTCTCTTCGTATTTTTTGCTTAGCATCCCTACTCTTGTCTTCCGTTCTCTTGTTTCCTCACACTTGCATTTATTCTTGTGTTACAGTATTTTTTGACGGTGTGTCCAACCCTTTCTATGTCTAATCTTTTCCCTTCCCTTTTGTTATTTTCTCCTTTCATCTCTTGCCATGTCTTCTGTTGTCTTTTGTATTGTCTCCCAGTTTCTTTGCCTAGCTTTGTCTTCTTTCTTCTTTGTATATATGCAGATCACTCGTGGTTTCTTGCTTATTCTTTACATCTTTTACTTTTTCCTTACCATTATCTGCTCTTGTCTTCTCCTGCTTTGCCGTGTGTAGTGTCCTTGCTTTTCT
Organism: Coenobita brevimanus; assembly: GCF_032717465.1. Lineage (NCBI taxonomy): Eukaryota > Metazoa > Arthropoda > Malacostraca > Decapoda > Coenobitidae > Coenobita > Coenobita brevimanus. The sequence goes on from NC_136977.1 coordinate 38,085,340, forward strand.
TCTTTCTTCCATTTTGTCATTGTTTAGATGGGCAAACGATGTGTCTGGTCCTTGTGCAGTCTGATGGGGATGCTTACGTGCTCTTCTTCTCTCTTCTCGCCTCTTCTCCCATTCTCTTCTCTTTTCTTCATTTCTCTTGTCTCCTCTCCCCTTCTCTTTTCTTCCGTTCCCTTCCCTTCCCTTCCCTTCCATTCTTTTATCTTTTTCCTTCTCCACCGTCCCCTGTCTTTCCCTCCTCTTCTCTCTCCTTTCCCCTTCTCTTTACGTCTCATTTCATCTCTTTTACCTTCTCTTCTCTTCTCCGTCGTTCTCTTTTCTTCCTTTCCTCTCCCTTGACCCTCCTCTTCCACGACCCATTATCCTTTTCTACCCTTTCTTGCATTTTTCTTCCATTTTTCATCTTTTATTGTCCTACTGTTTTCCTTGGTCTTGTTAATTTTTAATGTTTCTTGATTTCTCACAGCTCTTCTCTCTCTCTCTCTCTCTCTCTCTCTCTCTCTCTCTCTCTCTCTCTCTCTCTCTCTCTCTCTCTCTCTCACTAATCTGTCTATCTATCTGTCTACAGCTGCTTCTCCTCTTTCCCTCGTTTTTCTGGTCTTTTCTCCACTTCGTTCTTCTCTTTTCTCCTCCACTTCGTTCTTCTCTTCTTTCTTGTAATTCTCTAGGCAACTATTTCTCCCTTTCTCCTCCACATTTTTGTCTCCTTTGTATCTCTCTCCTCTTCTTCGGTCTCCATCTCTCTCTTCAACTTCTCGTCATGCAAACGACGGCTTCCTCTCTTTCCTCGGTTTTTCTCTTCCCTCAACCTTTTTGCCTATATTTTTTTTCCCTTCATCCCTTGGTTTTCAGCTGTCATTAGATACCTCCCTCTTCTCTCCTTCTCTCCCTTCATCTCCTTCACCCTCTCTCAATTTCAGATCGTAAGAAACTCCCTTCCCAGATCATTCTCCCATTCTCCTCGCCTCTCTCATTCTCGCCTCGTCATTTTTGTTTTTCTTCTCTCTCTTCATTTTTGAAGCGTCGCCCCCATCTCTTTCTCTTCTTCCCCATTCATTCCACTTTGTTTTCTTTCCACGCGCCCCTCCTACATCTCCCTCCCCCTCTCTTTCATTCCACACCTTTTCTCTTGTTGATATTGCATACCCAATCATGGTTTCATCTTCGTGCCATTCCCTTGATAGCTTCATATCTTCTAGGTATTTATTTTCTACAGTCTTTTTCCGTTCGCGTTTTCTCATTTTTTTTTTTAGCCCCTCCCCCACATTCCTCCCCTCTCTATCCTAACCTTGCATTTCTCCCCCTCCACCCTCGTTCCTTCTCTTTTTCCATTTTTTCCTCTTTTATGTCTTCTTTTCCGTTTTTTTCTTTACTTCCCTTCCCCTTCCTTCCCCCTTCGTTCTCTTCCCTTCCCATCCCTTCATCCTTTTCAAGTTTTCCCACATCCTTGTCGTTTCTTTTCTTTCCTTCGCAGTTCATATATTCTTTTCTCTCCCTCCCCTCCTCTCCCTTCTTCTACCCCTTCCCCTCTCCTTTCCCCTTCCCCTGAGCTGGCGGTCTCTCTTTGCATGGGGGGGTGTCAGATAATTCACGTCATTGTCTCGAAACCTCAGGGAGACTAATCAATAAACAAAATAATGGACATTGTTTATTGTATTAGCGATTGTTTTTAATGGTGACAGTTGGTACTAGTAATTGTTGGTAAATCTATAATGACCATTGTTTACTATATCTAAGATTGTTTCTAAAGGGGAGTGTTGATAATAGAGATTGTTACTAACCTTTCTGGTACGTGGGATTTCTTCTAGGCTGTATATAAATCGTCTTGCATTAGTAGAATCGTTGAGTGTAAGATTACTAGATCGAAGGAGAGGGTAAAAGTGCCTGAAGTTGAGTCCAGAAAGCCAGGAAAAAAAAAACTCATAGGAGACACCAACTTAATAGGCTGTTTAGGAGAAATTCATGGTCTGGGGTAGGAAGTACAGAACCATTCTCCATTATTTATTTATTTTTTTTCAGGACAGTGGTATATTTTTCATGTCATTATTGCTTACGTCAGTGGGTTTTCTTCAGCTTTAGAGGCATCAGTATTTAGAGGAGGAATTACTTACAGTTTTCAGTGCCTGTCGTCTGTCTCTATCCTTTATCCCTAATCGCTTCCTCCTTTACCCATCCATTATAATTTCCAGTTCTCAATCCTCTATCCTTACTTAAACCATGCTCTCTCTCTCTCTCTCTCTCTCTCTCTCTCTCTCTCTCTCTCCTAAACATTTCTTTTTCTCTCCTTCTCTTCCTCCCTCCCTCCCCCTATCATTTCTCTTTCCCAACCCATTTTTCTTTTTATGCTCCTTTTACTGCCAGACCCTGCCTATGCCCACCTAAATCTCTTCTTTCCCGGCACACACGTCTTTGCCTGCCCAATTTCTTGCGTAACACAGCCTTCCCCGTCCTCACCCCACCCCTTCACCCTGCCCACGCCTCCCCTCCCATCTCCCCGGGTTCTCTCTCACTCTGTCTCACTATTTCTTTACTCTCTTCTTCTTTACTCTCTTCTTTACTCTCTTACCCTCTTTACTCTCCTTACTCTCTTCCACAGTGTTCATCCCGTCTCTCAAAAAATCACAAGACAGATCTATCAGTGCATGCCAGTCCCATTTTCCACAGTTTATCTTTTGTCGTTGTTTTTCATCTCATCGTTCACACTTTTTCTCCATTTTCTCCAACAATTTCCCTCAGTCCTCTTCCTTATTCCCTCCACCTCTCCCACACCTTGCCACTGATTCCCTTCTACACTTCTCACGCTCCCCAGACACCCACACCCTGTCCATCCCTTTGTGCCCTCATTAATACAGTTACTGACCCTTGTTCACTGCAGTGTTGTTTGGGATTTGGGCGAGTAAGGCACACACACACACACACACACACACACACGACATAAACATACACTTGTACGTCACACTCAAGGAGATATACACATAAATTTACATATCTTGATTAAAATTTGCATTACACGGTTGTAAACAAAAATATACGCGTCAGTAAAAACTACAAAAACCCTACTCTCTCTCTCTCTCTCTCTCTCTCTCTCTCTCTCACACACACACACACACACACACACACACACCACCCCACATAGCCGCGGAGCCAGGTTACGTTAGTCGAGATAAAAACAAGATCATGAGAGTTAAGCACGTAGGGAGAGGAGACGGATCATGATGAGAGGCATATGAGGTTAGGGTGGTTTCAGGGTGGGGGATGGGTGGGGTGGGAGATGAGGGGAAGTGAGGTAGAGGTTGTGGCATGGTGGGGTTAGGGTTGGTGTGGTTGGGGAAAGTGGTGGAGGGTGAGAGTCGGGTGTCGGAATCATGGAGTGACGATGTGAAGTTTGGGCGCGGCAGAGGTGTGGATGTGTGGTGTAATGGTGGTTTGTTGGTGGAGTTAGGGTGGGGATGTAAGGGTGTTGGAGGGGGAGGGTGGGGCAGTAGGGGAGGGACTGAGAAACGTGGAGGGGAGGATGGGGTGGAGAAGTAAAGGAAAATTGGGGTACATATTTAGAATGCTTGAGGAAAGTTGCATTAAACAGGGAGAGGGGTAGAGGATGGTGGGAATAGGGAAGGGAAGAGGATGTATAATGGTGTGGTTCGGGGGGGGGGGTGCGACAAGGGAGAGAAAAGTAGGGTAGTGGTAGTGGGATGACAAGATGTGGCGGAGTAGATTGAGGATAGTAAATAGTCACTGCACACTACGTAATCTTTTAGAATTAACATAGGGAGGAGTTGGGAAAGGTGGGTTTGAGAGGGGAAAGGGTTGGACCAGGTGAGCAAGAGGTGGGGTTGGGTGGGGAATGATGGGGTCAGAATGGGAGAGGTTTGGGGAAAGGTGGGGTCAAGCAGAGGTCAAGGTGTTTAAGAGGTGGAGTCGGAGTGACGGAGAAAGGAGGGTAGAGGTGGGAAAGATGGGTGGGGTGAGATGGAATGGGAGGGTCAGGTGGAATGGGAGGTGGGTAGGAAGGGAAGATGGAGTGGGAGGTGGGTAAGAGGGTAAAGTGGAGTGGGAGGTGAATAAGAGAGTAAGGTGGAGTGGTAGGTGGGATAGAGAGTAAGATGGAGTGAAAGGTGCATAGGTGAGTAAGGTGCAAAGTTGGAGTGGAAAACATTGGACAGAGGAGAGGTCAGAAGGTCGGTGAAGAAAGGTCAGGAAATGTGGAAGAAGAGAAGAGAGGTCAAGGAATATGTGACGGGACCGTGGATAAATAAGGAGATGAGAGAGGAAAAGAAGAGGAAAAGAGGTGGAATCAGACAATGAGGTGGTGGGGGAGAGGTGGGGTTAGACGGTGAGGTGGTGGGGGAGAATTGGGGTAAGACGGTGAGGTGGTGGGGAAGAGGTGGGGTCAGACAGTGAGATGGCGGAGGGGGAAGAAGAGTCAATGAGGCGAGGTTAGGATGAAATGTGAGAGGCATGGGACAGGTGAGGGACTCAATGATGCCAGATAGAAAATTGGATCAAACATGTGAGGAATGGTGATGATGGAGAGGGAAGAAAAAGGTGGACACAAACAGAAATTACTCGTTAAGGGTAGTGAGGAGGTGGGGTGAGAAATGCAGTTAGCTGAGGAGGGATTGGTGAGAAGAAAATTGAGGCGTTGCCCTGAGAGAAGAGAAATAGTAAGGGATCAAGAAAGAAGTAAGGTTGGGGTCAGAATGTCAATGAGATGGGGTCAGAAATGCAGTTAGATAATGGAGAGAGTGGTGGGATAAAAAATGAAGAGGCGTTACGAGGAGTGGCGATGGTGGGAGGGGAAAGGTTGGTGGGGGAGGAAGGTTGCAAGTAATAGAGGTGGTATCATAGGGGAATGAGTGGGGCTGTTTATTAAAAGAGGTGTTCTGAGGAGTAGAAAATGAGAGGTCAAGGAAGTAATAGTGGAAGTAGTAGAGTAAAAAATAAATGAATAAATAAGTAGATAAATAAAACTAGGGTCAGTCAGGATATGGGTGGAGTCAAGAGTCAAGCAGAGGTCTGGGGGATGATATGGAGTGCTTATAGAGTCAGTTTAGATAATGCATTGAGCTCCAGGACCCTCGCTGTCGGAATAATTCGATAATTCCACCGATGATAAACAGAGCCTCCGTGACAGATACAACCCGATTAACATCACTCGTATGATAATGCACATCAGCGTATCGGAAATTAATTCGGTCCCCTCTGTCTGTTTACCCCCCAAGCAAGATCCTTCAATCTTACCTCTGTTTTTAGCCTTACGATAGGTCTTCCCGTATCCAAGCCAACAGCAGGAGAGGAAACTTACTAACCTATACATTTTTACCTTGAAGTTCCCCTCCCTTTTATTTCATTTATTTTGTTTCCGCTTTCTACTTTTTTGCTTAATTCCCTAGAGACTTTCACCAAGCTGAATTAAATCGTCTGTTGGCAAAAGCATAGTTAAAAATAGACCAGCTGAAATAAATTTGAAGGCTATCTCTGTCTCCCGATCAAGCCAGTTCCTTTTGTATTAACTGTATGTCTAGTAACTGTATTTCCTATTAACTGTATTTCTAATCATTACAAGAGGTCTTCCCCCAGCAAGCGTAGTAAAATCGCCTGGTGCATACAAGAATATAGTAGATTAAATAGATATAACTCTCTCTCTCTCTCTCTCTCTCTCTCTCTCTCTACCCCTTACACCACAAGAGATTTCCTGCAGCTTGAAAAAATCGTCTGATGGTAACAAAGACAACATGAGGTAAGTAAAAGTTGCGTCTGTTTACCTCATGAAATATCTTTTGTTCAAAAGTGAATTTTTAACCCCTTCCACCACAAGATATTTAAGTTTTGGCTGAGAAAATCGTCTGTCAGTAGCAACAATAAAGCTAAAAGAATGTTAGTGTGTCAGAAATTTAGTCAGTGTGTCAAAATTTAATTCTAAAGTCATATATTATCTCTCAAGCAAATCCTTTCGTCGTTAATCTTAACTATTTTACTCCTTCACTGTGAAAATATAATCGTCTGGCTTCGTCACGTATAAAATAGAAAACTTCTTTGTCGATGTACGGGTGTGAATCTTACCTGGAGTTACTTACCATCAGAAAGAATAAAATTTACAAGAAGTTACTTGCCATCAAAGAGAATAGTATTTACACGAAGTTAGTTACTGTCAGAAAGAATAATATTTACATGAAGTTATTTACCATCAGAAAGAATAATGTTTACAAGAGGTTATTTACTGTCAGAAGGAATCATATTTACATGAAGTTATTTACCATGTGAGAGAATAGTATTTAGGAACTGGGTAGACCTTTCCCTCCTGATTGCATATCTTCATCACGAAAGGTTTTAAAACTGAATGAGGTAATCCAGTGTTAACAAGCATAAAACAGAAATAGACGGGATTCTATTGAAGGGTTGAAAGGCATAAAACAGAAATTAGACGGTAATGTACTGAAAGAGTAAAAAGAATAAAACATAAATAGACGGTGCTCTGTTGAAGGAGTGAAAGAAATAAGACAGAAGTAGACGGTACTGTACTGAAGGAGTGAAAGGAATAAAACAGAAATAGACGGTGCACTGTTGAAGGAGTGAATGGAGTTTGCTTTGCCACATCCGCCAGAACCCACCTGTAACACCTGTGACCACACCTGCATTTTTTTTCCTGGGATAGACATCGTAACAGAGGGACTAAAAAAAGAGATCAGCATCAATCTTTTCTTTACGATGACGAATTCTTACTCTTTTCACCACTCAAGACTTTTTTTTAGTCTTTGAAACGATCCTTTGAAATCCAGGGGGTACTGGACAAATCTAGGCATCTTAGATAGAAAAGTCTCACGTAGGCTTAATAAAATCGTCTGACGTTAGAGAAAATACACCAGAAAAGTACCCCATTATATTGAAAAGGCTCAGTGTCCCCCAAAGTTAGTTGACGAAGAGGAGAAAAGAAATGGACATTCTTGGGGTAAACTTTTTCTCCTAAATCGCTTAATATTGCTCATAATTTTGCCGAATTGTCATCATGAAGGAACCACCAAACGGCTCGTGATGCAAACTGTAAATTGAGGAAGATTTGTGTAATTCACCGGGTCGGTCAGGATCACTTGATGGTCGTGATGGTCAGCTTATACCCTCCCGGAAGGGAGCTGAGAGCTCATATAGTCCGATCTAAGGGCAAGGCTGTGACCTTCACACATGCACACACCCGTCCCCTTGCTCAAGGGGGACAGTAACCACCCACTTCGTCAGTGAAACTTTTCGCAACCTGAGCGAGGCGCGAACTCTCGTCCACCAGTTGGCAAGCGAGAACGTTACCACTGCACCAGCGAGCGGTGTGTGTGTGTGTGTGTGTGTGTGTGTGTGTGTGTGTGTGTGTGTGTGTGTGTGTGTGTGTGTGTGTGTGTGTGTGTGTGTGTGTGTGTGTGTGTGTGTGAGAGAGAGAGAGAGGTAAAGCTTTTGGTGAGTGCTGTAGCTAGAGTTGCTGAGACGGGGTGAGTGAGTGAGTGGGAGTGGTGTGATGGGTGGTGAGTGAAAAAGTGAGTGCGTGCGTGTGGTGTGTAGATAGTGAGAGAAAGTATGTGTGTGCCATGTTTGTGTCCGTCCAGGTGTAGACAGGAGACGAACTCAGCTGGTGTATGTGTTTGGTAAAGTGTTGAGGGAGGGAGGTGTCCATAAAATGCTGGGAGGGGGTACTCATAAAGTGCTGGGGAAGAATTTATAGAAGGATATTAGCCCTTTTATATATATATATATATATATATATATATATATATATATATATATATATATATATATATATATATATATATATATATATATATATATATATATATATATATATATATATATATATATATAAATCTCTATAGCAGTTAATTATTTCCAGAAAGAGATTTTTAAATTTTCTTTCTCATATTTAACCCTTCATAGCTCAAGTAGCTGCTCTAAAAGATATTGTATTAAAATAAAGGTTGAAAATAAATGTGGAAATAATCAGTCTCATTTACAAACTGAAGTAAAAAAAAAAAAACGTTTATAATAATGGTGTTTAGAGTTTTTTTTTTTGGCCATGTTCTCTGCAATAAATGAGTCTCCCAGGTTCCTTCTGCTTTGCGATTAATTTTACATGGAACTCTTGAAATGGTAATATACGAGAATCGGCTTAGTGTATCGTTTCCTCGTATCTAGAATAAAATACCCAAGTTACTCCCTGCCCTGTGATGGTTTGATAGTGACTCAGCTTGCATGAGGAACAGCCAAAAGGAAATTAACGTACTATATGCAAAACTAAATTAGGGAAAAGGAGAGAGGGAGGTTCCTTAGAAGACGAAATTACGGTCATTGGGGTGGCGAGTAACGAGGCTGTTTTGTTTGTGTTTGGGGACAGGTGGTGTGTGTGTGTGTGTGTGTGTGTGTGTGTGTGTGTGTGTGTGTGTGTGTGTGTGTGTGTGTGTGTGTGTGTGTGTGTGTGTGTGTGTGTGTGTGTGTGTGTGTGTGTGTGAGAGAGAGAGAGAGAGAGAGAGAGAGAGAGAGAGAGAGAGAGAGAGAGAGTGACGGGGGACTTGGTGTTCAATTCATCCCTCACTCTTCCCTCAGTGTAAACAAGTTTCACACACAAAAAGGTAGAGTTTCATACACAAAAAGGTAGTCGTTCTGTATGTCACGTATGCAGTTAAACCCACGATGTATTTCCCGGGACTCCTTGTATGCGTATAGTTCGATAAACGACGAGGAAAAATAGGCTGATGGACAATACATCTTACCACATTCTCCTTTCCACATCGATTCCCACAAAGCGTATGCGATCGTCTACACAGCAAAACCTTCCCTAAGTGCAGAGTTAAACTTAAGATCTTTCCCCTTTCGTAAGTATGATTTAAGTAAGATTTGGTTATGAGGGATGGGCACTAGAAGAAAAGCGTAGAATTTTCCCTTTACCATACAGACTAAAGATAATTTTCCAGTCGCAACTAAGACTTTATCTGCAACAAGAACAAAGAAAGGAAAATGTAGATTCTTACCCTGCTCAGATCCACAGACTTACTATAAATCTTTCCGTGATCGAATCCACCAACTTATTTTAACTTTCTCGTCCTGCAAAGCTTATAGAACCTACTACCCAGCTAGTTCTTTCGTAAGTCCTTTCTGAAATCTATAAACTTACCATCATTTCCCTGTCCCACATACGGTCGACTACCAAACAGCTCATTTCCTAAGTAATTTCCAGGTGTCACAAACTAGTAAGATAAGTACGTCGGTCGTCTACTTCCGTGTTGTTAGATGACTGCTGGACCTCGGGAGCTGGGTCAGAGTTGGGTGCATTAAAAAAGAATGAATACATATATGGGGAATACAGAATTTTCCCATAAGCATTTCCCAGTCGTAATGAAGATATAATTTTGTTCGATAGATAGATAAGCATTAGAACCGAATCGTAATAGTCAGAAAGTTGATCTACATATTTACGTGTACATACGGGTCGCACCCATCATCCCTACACCTGTCCCACCACGCGCAAACACCCCCTCACCTGTAACACCACATACCAACACTCCCACATCTGTACACACACACACACACACACACACACACACACACACACACACACACACACACACACACACAACACCAGCACTCTTAAACCCGCAATCCTTATCCCCACACACCATCCACAGACCTGTATGCACACTTTATTCATACACAGCTTCAGCCATCACCCCCAACAAGTCCCTTCACACAACAGCCACACACCAACCCACACACCTCCAAACCTGAGTGCACAGATCAACCACACACTCCTTCACCCATCACCCACCAGCCTATCACCACGCACACCCAGACAAGGCGCACCAACACATCCAAACACGACACCAACACCCAAACGCGTCACACCAACACACCAGCCAAGACACACCAACATCTTCAAACCTTTGTGCACACACCCACCAACCACACACAACTTCACCCGTCACCCCCCTCCCCCCTCAGCCTGTCACCCCGCACGCCCAAACCCGTCAAACCCGTGCTGAGTGAGGGAAGGCCCCAGCCGTGACCCCTCGCCAGCCCGGGGTCAAAGGTCAGCCTCCCCCGGCCTCGACCCCACGGCTCGGATGTGCGTGTCTCGGGGCTGGGGGGAGTGGTGATAAGTCTTCATCAGCAGCCAATACTAGCCCCGCTGGTGGGAGATTAAGTTAATATTTTAGATTTTGGTTTGGTTAGGTTAAGGTGAGTTATATTTAGGTTTTGGTTTAGGTTAGCACAAGGCAGAGTTAGGTTTGGTTTAGGTTAGATTAGGTTATTTTAGGTTAGGTTGGGTTAAGTGTGAGCATCGAGAGGCTGGGGCGAACGGCAATACTTCTTCGTCAGCTGTCAGTAGTCGCCCAACTGGTGTGAGCACGCAAGGGGATGTGGGGATGGGTGGGGTCGAGGAAATTGGGTAGTTAGGCAGAGAAAAGATTGGGTAGTTAGGCAGAGAAATAAAAGGGTGGTGGTTGATAAAGGAATGGAAGAAAATGGAGAATTATAGTGATTAAGCAGGGAAAGAGATGGGTTTTGACTGAAAAAATGAGGGAAAATGTGGGCTCAGGTGGAGAGAGGGAATGAAGCTGTTAGGCATGGGGAAAAAAGGGAATGTTTTAGTAAAAGGAAGGACGAAAAAAATATATATTGACGAGGAGAAACTTGAGGCTGGAGTGGGGATGGATGGGTGGCATGTAAACTGGGATAGGTAGGAAGAGAGAGGAAGGGGATGGGGTTGTTAAAGACGGGTGGTTATAGAAGGAAAGAAAAAGGTGGGTTGGTAACGGGATGAAAGGAAGAGAAACATTGTGTGTCTTTAGTCAGGTCAAAATACCACTGTGTACTTATCCACTTTCACTCATATTTTCGCTCTCGTGAGGTCAGTCAGTCGCTCTCGTGATGTCAGCAGTCGCTCTCGTGAGGTCAGTCTGCTCAGACGTGCTAGAGACCTGTGGTAGTGTTGTGCTAGAGTGTTTTAGTGATCTGTGTTAGTGTGTTGTAGTGATCAGCGATAGTGCTGTGCTAGTAATCCGAGAAAGTGCTGTGCTAGTGTGTTGTGGTGACCCGTGATAGTGCTGTGCTACCTTGTGTGAATTTGTGCGTAATGGCTTCCTCGGCAGAGAGCTGTGTCCCCACTGCAGGTATTGAAAAGGACTACCTTGAATTAAAGGAGGAACTTCTCGAACTGAAGCGGGAGGTACAAATTCTCAGGCAGGAGAAGGCACAAATGAGGGAATTGTTGGAGGAGATGTTGGAGGAGAAAGAGAAAAAGGCTGAAGGTTGGACACTAGTTAACAAGGGTGCAACGAAGTTCACTCTTAAGAAGCAAACGGAAGTTAAGATCACTAATGCCTTCGACGCACTACGCGACGAATGTGAAGGAAAGGCAGAGAGGGAAGTAGAGGAGAAGGACGGTGAGAGAACTTCCAGTACAGGTAAGTATAATCAGAACAAGAAAGGTAAGAAAAATGTTGCTGTTGTTGGAGACTCCCAGGTGATATATCTGAACAGGGCCATGTATACTCCACTCGCTAAACATATGTGTCTTCCAGGGGCCAGGGTGGCTAATGTTATAGAAAAAATTTCAAATATCGTAAAGGATAGTGGTGACAAACCCACTGTGTGCCTCAGTGTAGGAGGCAATGATATTAGTAGCCGTAAGGGTGAGGTACTGTGGCAAAGGTACAAGGTGATGTTAGAAAAGGTTAGGGAGAGGGGAGGAACCCCTGTAGTGCTTGGTATTTTACCCAGGTGGCGGGTTGGAAGAGAGTGGTTGAGCAGGGCAATAGGGTTTAATTGCCGCCTTGAAAGGTATTGCAAAGATAATGCAATACCTTTCATAGACAGCTGGGACCGGTTATATGGACGGAGTGCCTTGTATAGTTGGGATGGGACTCATCTTAGCAGGCAGGGAGTTACTGTTTTAGCTGGAATGATAGATAGGATGTTGGAGGGATTTTTTCGAGGTTGAGAAGTAGGTGTACAGGAAGTTGCAGCAACTACACTCAGAAATCATTATTACAATGTTTGGATAGATGCATCAATACTTGCAAAATTAAGAACAAAAGTTCAACCATTAGTGCAGATACATCCACTCAGGCTCCTCAAATTGAGCAGGCGATGATAGATGATAGAACAAGCGATGATAGAAGGGCGATAAGCGATACTACAAAAAAATGTTATATTAGCAAAGTAAAGAGTTTCCCAGATAGTAATAAAATAAATAACAGTAAATGCCAAGGTAAAGGCATAACTACTAGTAATAATCTGAAAGTGTACTACACAAACAGCCGGAGTTTACGTAATAAAATGGATGAACTGAGGGCTTTAATTTGTGCAGAAAAAATAGACATTGCCGTTATTAGTGAAACTTGGATGAATACGGACACACGAGAATTTTTAGCAGAATATCATATAAAAGGCTATAATATTTTTGTGTCAAACCGTCAGGGAAGAAAGGGGGGAGGGGTAGCTATTTATGTAAAGGATTCATTAAACTTTTACAATAAAGCAGGCATTAAAGTAAATAGGGACACAGAAAGTGTCTAGGTCGAAATTAGTAACAATAGGGAGAAATTAGTCTTAGGAGCAATTTACAGATCTTCTAAATTAAGTAGAGCTGATAGTAAATACCTTTGGGAGGCAATTAGGAAAGCATCACAATCCAGCTTAGTAATAATTGTAGGGGACCTTAATCTACCGAGGATAGATTGGAGAAATCAGACAGGGGATGCAGAGTCAGAGGAATTTCTAGAGGTAGTAAAAGGTAATTTTCTTTATCAGTATATCAGGGAGCTCACCAGAGGTAATAATATACTAGATTTGGTTTTAGCTAATAAAGAAAATGTCATTAGTGATATAGAGGTTGGTGGACGACTTGGTAATAGCGATCATGAAGAAATTAAGTTCAAATTTATTTGGGATCTCTGTTCCACTGAAAATGCCTCCACCGTTCCTAATTTTCGTCTAGGAGATTTCGATGGCTTAAGAGCTTATTTTCGAACGGTATTCCACATGGAGATTGGCTATTTGAGGGAATGCCAGGTCAGTGTGGAACCCCAGGTCATAGGTGTGAGGCAGGAAACACGTGGGAATGTACGTCAGGTGTCTGTTAGGGGGGAGGTGGTAGATAGGAATGAAGTCCAGGTGACGGGAATTAACTCAGCTCCAGTACCAAACAGACGTTCGACCAGTGAGAAGTATAACGAGTTAATAAATATAATACACGGAGGCCAAGATAGATATATCCCTTCAAAACCGTTTAGAACGAATAATTCAGAACCAAGATGGTTAAACAACAGATTAAAATCTCGCATAGGCCAAAGGAAAGGATTACATAGAAAAATAAAACGTGGAGAGGAACACTTACGTAACCGATACACGATTTTAAATAGAGAAGTAAAGAGGGAGATAAGAAAAGCAAAGAGAAGTTATGAAATTAAGGTTGCAAGTGAATCAAAAGAAAACCCCAAGGTTTTTTATCAAATGTACCGAACGAAAAATAAAGATAGGATAGAACCACTGAGAACAGAGTCAGGTGACATTACCAGTGAAGATAAAGAAATGTGCTCCATCCTAAATAATTATTTCATATCAGTATTCACCAAGGAAAATCTAGACCTGGTCCCTCAAGCAGCAAATATTTACGATGAGAATACGGAAAATATTCTCAGTAAAATAACCATTAGTAAGGAGGACGTATTGAAAGAAATTAATAAGTTAAAACCTCAAAAATCGCCAGATCCGGACGATATATATGCAAAAATTATAAAAGAAACCAAAGAAGAATTATGTCAGCCACTTTTAACATTATTTAATGACTCTTTAAGTTCAGGAGAAGTTCCAGAGGCGTGGAAGACCGCAAACGTAGTGCCCATCTTTAAAAAGGGTGATAAATCAGCTGCGTCGAATTATCGTCCGATAAGTCTAACGTCAATAGTAGGAAAAGTGTTAGTCAATTTTGGCAAATAAGATTAGAGAACACTTAGAAAGATTTAATCTTATAAACGAAAGTCAGCACGGATTCAGGCAAGGACGATCCTGCCTAACAAACTTGTTGTCATTCTACTCGGAGGTCTATAAGACAGTAGACAGCGATAAAGCTTACGATGTTATTTATCTGGACTTTAGTAAAGCTTGTGATAGGGTCCCACACGAAAGTTTAGTTAGAAAGGTTCGAGCACACGGTATAGACGGCGATATCTTAAAATGGATAGAATCCTGGCTGAAAGGACGAAAGCAGAGAGTATTAATAAATGGAACTAAGTCGGACTGGGGATTAGTAACTAGCGGTGTACCACAGGGCTCAGTACTCGGTCCCTTATTATTTATCATATATATAAATGATCTAGACTTAGGAGTCAATAGCAGCATCAGCAAATTTGCCGACGATACAAAAATAGGGTGTATCATTAACTCGACTGACGATTGCCATAACTTACAAAAAGACCTCGATACATTGTCCAAATGGTCTAAAACTTGGCAAATGGAATTTAACGTTGAAAAATGTAAACTACTTAACGTAGGCAAGACCATTGGAGATACTAAATACAGCTTAGATAACAAAGAAATTAGCAAATCGGAATCCGAGAGAGATCTAGGAGTTATGATTAGTAACGACCTTAAACCAAGGCAACAGTGTATAAATGCGAGAAATAAAGCAAATAGGGTCCTAGGATTTATTTCGAGAAGCGTGAGCAATAAATCATCTAAAGTAATACTGAAACTTTATCTAGCATTAGTAAGGCCACATTTAGACTATGCAGTACAATTTTGGTGTCCTTACTATAGAATGGATATTAATTCGTTAGAAAATGTTCAGAGAAGAATGACAAAAATGATACATGACGTCCGGAACCTGTCATATGAAGACAGACTGAAAAGACTAAGTCTGCATTCGCTAGAGAGGCGTAGAGTAAGGGGAGACTTAATTGAGGTGTTTAAGTGGATGAAAGGTATAAATAAGGGAGATATCAGCAAGGTACTTAAAGTGAGCATACAGGATAGAACCAGAAATAATGGTTTCAAACTAGAAAAATTCCGTTTCAGTAAGGAAATAGGTGGAAATTGATTTGGTAATAGAGTAGTAGACGAATGGAATAAGCTACCTAGTAAAGCAGTTGCTGCCTCTTCCATTGAGAGTTTCAAGCATAGGCTAGATAAGCATATGACTAATGAGGGGTGGATATAGAAAAAAGAAAATCTTATAACCAATACTAATTCATACTTTTTCCTTTTCAGGTTACACTGTGATAGTCTCTATTCTCCTTTCACACTTTCCTGTAAAATGTCCACGCCAGTTTTTCTATACGGCGTGGTGTTCTTTCTGACTTTTTCCTGCCGGCTTCGGCTGAAGGGTTTGGAGGGGGGTGGGAGAGCCTTCTTCTTCGCTATCCTTATCTCATTCTAGTAGTTCAGTTACTCTTTTAGGAGCTGCCTAGCATGGGCCAACCTGCCTACTGCAGTTATCCTCTATTCTTATGTTCTTATTTTTTCATGGATCAGTAGGTAGGAACGCCCTCATAAATTTTCATCATGACCCTCCCATTGATTTTTCTGTAACCATGTGAATAGACAGACAGACAGGCAGGGGCGAAAACATAAACTCCAAACAGGTTGTGAGGCGAAGGTAAATAAGGAACAACGCTGTGAGGTCAGGGGGAAGAGGAGTGACAGGGATGCAGATGCGTGGGTGGCACAAGACACTGAATGATTAAGGAACAGAAGAACATAAGAAGAGAGGATAACTGCAGTAGGCCGGTTGGCCCATGCTAGGTAGCTCCTAGAAGAGTAACTGAACTACTAGAATGAGATAAGGATAGCAAGGAAGAAGGCTCTCCCCCCCCCCTCCAAACCCTCCAGCCGAAGCCGCCAGGAAAAAGTCAGAAAGAACACCACGCCGTATAGAAAAACTGGCGTGGACATTTTACAGGAAAGTGTGAAAGGAGAATAGAGACTATCACAGTGTAACCTGAAAAGGAAAAAGTATGAATTAGTATTGGTTATAAGATATTCTTTTTCTATATCCACCCCTTATTTGTCATATGCTTATCTAGCCTATGCTTGAAACTCTCAATGGAAGAGGCAGCAACTACTTTACTAGGTAGCTTATTCCATTCGTCTACTACTCTATTACCAAACCAATTTCCACCTATTTCCTTACTGAAACGGAATTTTTCTAGTTTGAAACCATTATTTCTAGTTCTATCCTGTATGCTCACTTTAAGTACCTTGCTGATATCTCCCTTATTAATACCCTTCATCCACTTAAACACCTCAATTAAGTCTCCCCTTACTCTACGCCTCTCTAGCGAATGCAGACTTAGTCTTTTCAGTCTGTCTTCATATGACAGGTTCCGGACGTCATGTATCATTTTTGTCATTCTTCTCTGTACATTTTCTAACAAATTAATATCCGTTCTATAGTAAGGACACCAAAATTGTATTGCGTAGTCTAAATGTGGCCTTACTAATGCTAGATAAAGTTTCAGTATTACTTTAGATGATTTATTGCTCACGCTTCTCGAAATAAATCCTAGGACCCTATTTGCTTTATTTCTCGCATTTATACACTGTTGCCTTGGTTTAAGGTCGTTACTAATCATAACTCCTAGATCTCTCTCGCATTCCGATTTGCTAATTTCTTTGTTATCTAAGCTGTATTTAGTATCTCCAATGGTCTTGCCTACGTTAAGTACTTTAAATTTTTCAACGTTAAATTACATTTGCCAAGTTTTAGACCATTTGGACAATGTATCGAGGTCTTTTTGTAAGTTATGGCAATCGTCAGTCGAGTTAATGATACGCCGTATTTTTTTATCGTCGGCAAATTTGTTGATGTTGCTATTGACTCCTAAGTTGAGATCATTTATATATATGATAAATAATAAGGGACCGAGTACTGAACCCTGTGGTACACCGCTAGTTACTAATCCCCAGTCCGACTTAGTTCCATTTATTAATACTCTCTGCTTTCGTCCTTTCAGCCAGGATTCTATCCATTTTAAGATATCGCCGTCTATACCGTGTGCTCGAACCTTTCTAACTAAACTTTCGTGTGGGACCCTATCACAAGCTTTACTAAAGTCCAGCTAAATAACATCGTAAGCTTTATCGCTATCTACTGCCTCATAGACTTCCGAGTAGAATGACAACAAGTTTGTTAGGCAGGATCGTCCTTGCCTGAATCCGTGCTGACTTTCGTTTATAAGATTAAATCTTTCTAAGTGTTCTCTAATCTTATTTGCCAAAATTGACTCTAACATTTTTCCTAATATTGACGTTACACTTATCGGACGATAATTCGATGCAGCAGATTTATCACCTTTTTAAAGATGGGCAATACGTTTGCGGTCTTCCACGCCTCTGGAACTTCTCCTGAACGTAAAGAGTCATTAAATAATGTTAAAAGTGGCTGACATAATTCTTCTTTGGTTTCTTTTATAATTTTTGCATATATATCGTCCTGACCTGGCGATTTTTGTGGTTTTAACTTATTAATTTCTTTCAATACGTCCTCCTTACTAATGGTTATTTTACTAAGAATATTTTCTGTATTCTTATCGTAGATATTTGCTGCTTGAGGGACCAGGTCTAGATTTTCCTTGGTGAATACTGATATGAAATAATTATTTAGGATGGAGCACATTTCTTTATCTTTACTAGTAATGTCACCTGATTCTGTTCTCAGTGGTCCTATCCTATCTTTATTTTTCGTTCGGTACATTTGATAAAAACCCCTGGGGTTTTCTTTTGATTCACGAACAACCTTAATTTCATAACTTCTCTTTGCTTTTCTTATCTCCCTCTTTACTTCTCTATTTAAAATCGTGTATCGGTTACGTAAGTGTTCCTCTCCACGTTTTATTTTTCTATATATTCCTTTCCTTTGGCCTATGCGAGATTTTAATCTGTTGTTTAACTATCTTGGTTCTGAATTATTCGTTCTAAACGGTTTTGAAGGGATATATCTATCTTGGCCTCCGTGTATTATATTTATTAACTCGTTATACTTCTCACTGGTCGAACGTCTGTTTGGTACTGGAGCTGAGTTAATTTCCGTCACCTGGACTACATTCCTATCTACCACCTCCACCCTAACAGACACCTGACGGACATTCCCACGTGTTTCCTGCGCCACACCTATGACCTGGGGTTCCACACTGACCTGGCATTCCCTCATATAGCTAATCTCCCTGTGGAATACCGTTCGAAAATAAACTCTTAAGCCATCGAAATCTCCTAGACGAAAATTAGGAACGGTGGAGGTATTTTCAGTGGAACAGACATCCCAAATAAATTTGAACTTAATTTCTTCATGATCTCTATTACCAAGTCGTCCACCAACCTCTATATCACTAATGATATTTTCCTTATTAGCTAAAACCAAATCTAGTATATTATTACCTCTGGTGGGCTCCCTGATATACTGATAAAGAAAATTACCTTTTACTACCTCTAGAAATTCCTCTGACTCTGCATCCCCTGTCTGATTTCTCCAATCTATCCTTGGTAGATTAAGGTCCCCTACAATCATTACTAAGCTGGACTGTGATGCTTTCCTAATTTCCTCCCAGAGGTATTTACTATCAGCTCTACTTAATATAGGAGATCTGTAAATTGCTCCTAAGACTAATTCCTCCCTATTGTTACTAATTTCGACCTAGACACTTTCTGTGTCCCTATTTACTTTAATGTCTGTTTTATTGTAACAGTTTAATGAATCCTTTACATAAATAGCTACCCCTCCCCCATTTCTTCCCTGACGGTTTGACACAAAAATAGAACATAAGAACATTAGAAGAGAGGATAACTGCAGTAGGCCGGTTGGCCCATGCTAGGCAGCTCCTAGAAGGGTAACTGAACTACTAGAATGAGATAAGGATAGCAAAGAAGAAGGCTCTCCCCCGCCCTCCAAACCCTCCAGCCGAAGCCGGCAGGAAAAAGTCAGAAAGAACACCTCGCCGTATAGAAAAACTGGCGTGGACATTTTACAGGAAAGTGTGAAAGGAGAATAGAGACTATCACAGTGTAACCTGAAAAGGAAAAGTTATGAATTAGTATTGATTATAAGATTTTCTTTTTTCTATATCCACCCCTTATTAGTCATATGCTTATCTAGCCTATGCTTGAAACTCTCAATGGAAGAGGCAGCAACTACTTAACTAGGCAGCTTATTCCATTCGTCTACTACTCTATTACCAAACCAATTTCTACCTATTTCCTTACTGAAACGGAATTTTTCTAGTTTGAAACCATTATTTCTAGTTCTATCCTGAATGCTCACTTTAAGTACCTTGCTAATATCTCCCTTATTTACACCCTTCATCCACTTAAACACCTCAATTAAGTTTCCCCTTACTCTACGCCTCTCTAGCGAATGCAGACTTAGTCTTTTCAGTCTGTCTTCGTATGACAGGTTCCGGACGTCATGTATCATTTTTGTCATTCTTCTCTGTACATTTTCTAACGAATTAATATCCATTCTAGCCTTTTATCTGATATTCTGCTAAAAATTCTCGTGTGTCCGTATTCATCCAAGTTTCACTAATAACGGCAATGTCTATTTTCTCTGTACAAATTAAAGCCCTCAGTTCATCCATTTTATTACGTAAACTCCGGCTGTTTGTGTAGTACACTTTCAGATTATTACTAGTAGTTATGCCTTTACCTTGGCATTTACTGTTATTTATTTTGTTACTAACTGGGAAACTCTTTTCTTTACTAATATAACATTTTTTTGTACCATCGCTTATCGCCCTTCTATCATCGCTTGTTCTATTATCTATCATCGCCTGCTCAATTTAAGGTGCCTGAGTGGATGTATCTACACTAATGGTTGAACTTTTGTTCTTAATTTTGCAAGTATTGATGCATCTATCCAAACATGGTAATAATGATTTCTGAGTGTAGTTGCTACAACTTCCTGTACACCTACTTCTCAACCTCGAAAAAATCCCTCCAACTCCCTATCTATCATTCCAGCTAAAACAGTAACTCCCTGCCTGCTAAGATGAGTCCCATCCCAACTATACAAGGCACTCCATCCATATAACCGGTCCCAGCTGTCTATGAAAGGTATTGCATTATCTTTGCAATACCTTCCAAGGCGGCAATTTAAACCTATTGCCCTGCTCAACCACTCTCTTCCAACCCGCCACCTGGGTAAAATATCAAGCACTACAGGGGTTCCTCCCCTCTCCCTAACCTTTTCTAACATCACCTTGAACCTTTGCCACAGTACCTCACTCTTACGGCTACTAATATCATTGCCTCCTACACTGAGGCACACAGTGGGTTTGTCACCACTATCCTTTACGATATTTGAAATTTTTTCTATCACATTAGCCACCCTGGCCCCTGGAAGACACATATGTTTAGCGAGTGGAGTATACATGGCCCTATTCAGATATCTCACCTGGGAGTCTCCAACAACAGCAACATTTTTCTTACCTTTCTTGTTCTGATTATACTTACCTGTACTGGAAGTTCTCTCACCGTCCTTCTCCTCTACTTCCCTCTCTGCCTTTCCTTCACATTCGTCGCGTAGTGCGTCGAAGGCATTAGTGATCTTAACTTCCGTTTGCTTCTTAAGAGTGAACTTCGTTGCACCCTTGTTAACTAGTGTCCAACCTTCAGCCTTTTTCTCTTTCTCCTCCAACATCTCCTCCAACAATTCCCTCATTTGTGCCTTCTCCTGCCTGAGAATTTGTACCTCCCGCTTCAGTTCGAGAAGTTCCTCCTTTAATTCAAGGTAGTCCTTTTCAATACCTGCAGTGGGGACACAGCTCTCTGCCGAGGAAGCCATTACGCACAAATTCACACAAGGTAGCACAGCACTATCACGGGTCACCACAACACACTAGCACAGCACTTTCTCGGATTACTAGCACAGCACTATCGCTGATCACTACAACACACTAACACAGAACACTAAAACACTCTAGCACAACACTACCACAGGTCTCTGGCACGTCTGAGCAGAAAGGGATGGAATTGTGTGTGAGAAAGAAGAAAAATGGTGATGAGATGGAGGAAAATGAAGGGTAGAATGGTGTGAGGGGAAGAGGAAAAGGTGATTGGGTGGAAAAGAAATGAGATGATTCTGGAAAGTGGAGAAAGAGGTGGAATGGTGTGAGAGGAAGAGGCACAAGGGCAATGAGATGGAAAGGAAATGAGATGTTTCGAAGGAATGAAGAAAGGCGTGACTTGGGAAGAGACAGAAGGGCAATGAGATGGAAAGGAAAGGAGATTATTCGAAGACGTGAAGAAAGGCGTGACTTGGTACAAACGCGGAGAGAGAAGAGTGAGAAGGTGGAGGAACAAGCAAGGAGTGTAAAGACAAAGACGAATAAGGAAAAACAAAAAAAAGGAGGTTGGTAAAGAATAGAAGTAAAAGTGATGGACAAATGAAAGGGAAAAAGTACGAGTAAACGTAGATGAAAAAAAGAGGAAAGAAAACATGGGGTGGACAGTGGACTGAAAAAAAAAAAAAAGGACAAACAGAAGTGAAACAAAAATTAACATAGAAATATGAAAAGGGAAAGATTGATAAAATATGGCTTGGTGAAGGACAGGCAGGAAGGGATGAATAGTCAAAAGAAAAAAATGATGATGGAGAAATAGAAGTGGAAAGAGAAATAAAAGAGCTGAAAGAAAGAGATAAGTAGACAGATGGAAGAAGCGAAAAGCTTTAGGGTATTGTTAAGTGAGAAAATGATGGTGATTAGAGGAGTGGAAGGTGACGAGGGCTGAGGTATGGAGTCAGATGTGAAAGAAATAAATGGTTGAGGAGAGGCAGGGAGATGGAAGAGGAGGGGGAGGAAGGAGGGGAGGAAAAAGGAAGCTCGGGAGGGAAAGCGAGAGGAAAAGGGGAAAGGATGGAGAGATGGAAGCTACAAAGAGGGAGGAAAAGGAGGAAGAAAAGGGGGAGAGGAGGGAGGAAGAGGAGAAGGAAGCTAAGTAGGGAATGAGGGAGAAAAAGGGGAGAATAGGGAATGAGGGAGAAAAAGGGGAGAATAGGGAATGAGGGAGAAAAAGGGGAGAATAGGGAATGAGGGAGAAAAAGGGGAGAATAGGGAATGAGGGAGAAAAGGAGGGAGGGAGAGAGGGCGAGGGGAGAAGCATGCTCATTTAAGTCGAAAATGGGGACGGGGAGAAGAAAATGGGGGAGGGATGGAAGGGAGGTAGAAAGTTCAATGGTTGGAGAGAGAGAGAGAGAGAGAGAGAGAGAGAGAACACAAGATCTTAGGTAAAGAGGATTACTGCAGCAGGTCGCTAGGTCCGTACAAGGCAAATCCTGTTTAAGAGAACGACTACATAACGGGAATAAGGTAAGGGTAGGAAAAAAATAGGAAAAAAAAAAATAAAGTCCCCCACCTCTCACCAAACCCTCCAGCCGAAATTTGGAGGAAAAAGTATGAAAAAAACACCACACAGTATACAGTATAAGAAAACAACATGGAAAATTTGATGAGAAAGGACGAAAGGAAAACACATACTTAAACGCGAAAAAGTAATGATTCTGCCTTTAGTGTTTTAATGACTGGGATGAGTCTTACATCCAGATGGAAAAAAGTTTAGCTATATATTGAAATTGCTATTATTTTGAAGGCACAATACTTATATCTAGAGAGGGTCCAAGTTTTGCTTGTAAGTGTTTTATCTCACAGTAAAAAAAAAAAAAAAAAAAAAAGGTGGATAAAATTTCTGCCATTTGATCTCTTTACCTCACTAAACTCTAGACCTTTTTCTTATAGGACTTTGAAGAATTCGTTACACCCGTTTCTTTGCGATTTTTTCTTCACATTACATCTCGGAGGCTTCTTTTACTGTATCGATGCGAACTGTGTCGCTATTAAGACGATTTATAGGATTCAAGAAAATTATAAGGTGCTCTATGATGAATAAGTCGGTATGGATGAAGTGTTAAGAAGCCTCCTTTGCCATCTAGAATTCGGCTCTTATATCTTCCCCGACTAGCTTTTGAGGACACGAGAGTAAGAGCTGAGAACAGAAGTAAGGCTTTTCCACGATGAGACTGAGAGATAAGAGATATTAATGTTGTCAGACGTAGAGAGAGAGAGGGAGAGAGAGAGAGAGAGAGAGAGAGAGAGAGAGAGAGAGAGAGAGAGAGAGAGACTGTACTTCATAAAACGTTTTTTAATGGAAGACATTTTTTTTACCACTCAAATATTATTTGCACAGAATTGTTACCATAACTTTGGCTCACAATTCTGAACACCCAGTATCTTAACTCTAACATCAATGTTGTTAAGAGGCAGGGTCCAGAGATCAGGGATTTCTTGTAATATCATATGTAGGAGAGTAAGAAATTCGACAATCGTTCATCAGCTTGGTAGTATCATCCTTTCTCTGACAGTATAGTTAGTTTTAATCTACCCATAGTATAGTTATTATCTACCTTATAACCAACAGCCCTGAGAGAACCAGTTGGACTGTTGCTGTTTGCTTCCCTTTGTACTTCTCTCAATAAACATCTTATTTCAGTCCTTCAATTAAATAGTTACCAAAAGCACATTTTACAAGCTCTGTGATTGCTTTCCCTGCAGTTCAGGTGCAGTATATATGTAATGGTTTTATGGTACCGAAATCTAAACTGTTACGTGGTACGCAACACTTATTAAAAAAAACTACAACTCCCAGCCATAAACATTTTAACAGCTGGTTTGAAACCGATACAGGAGATCGTTTTTATGACTTCTGCCTAACTCATAAAATACAAAGTTCATTATAAATTCTACTTCTCTTCTGTAGACAAAAGTACTTATATGGTAAATAGACACAGACATAAATAGACAGAGACAGACAGGCATACAGATAGACAGCCAGATAAATAATGTGTATCAGTTTGAGTGAGTGATCGAACGAGCGTGTGTGCGTGCGTGTTTGCGAGTGTGTGTAAATGCATATGTGCGTGAATATATGGTAGGAAAATGTAGAGAAATAACCAGTATCATAAAATCTTTGTAATTTTCTTTTTATATTTCGGGGGCAGAGATGAAGTGAGATGAAAGGGTTATGGGAAGCGGTAATGGAGGTGTTGGGGAGATGACGACTGTGATGAATGATGGGGTGAAGGCTGTCATCTCAGTAGGGTGAGGGGGAGGGGGAGGGGAAGGGTGAGGGAAGCGTTGGGGTGAGGGGAAGGGGAGGGAAGGGGTGAGGGGGGAGGAAATCGTTTGATGGATAGATCGTTAGGGATGGAGTTAAGTAAGAAAAGGAAGTTGAGATTGAGAGAGAGAGAGAGAGAGAGAGAGAGAGAGAGAGAGAGAGAGAGAGAGAGAGAGAGAGAGAGAGAGAGTGTTTGAAGAGAAACATTGCCTAGAAAGGGGTGGATTGATGGACAGAGTAATGGAAGAAGGGAGGAAAGTGTGGTTATGTGTGAAGAAATGCAAGTTGGAGAAAGATAGGAGGGGATGAGGAGAAGAAACAAGACATTAACATCTTCCCCACGATGACGAATACGGTTTTACTAAGACTGTTTTCTAAGATGAAGGGAGACTTTAAACTTAGGATTAGATTAAGCTTTCACTATCCCATTCACTGCTAGATATGCTTCTAAGCTGAGTAAAAATCGTTTGGAGGTAGCAAAAAAGAAAACAGAAAAATACAACATCTCGGCGAAATAACCAAGGGACTCATGGCCTGGTGACCTATTCTTCCCTGTATTCACTTCAGGTCGATGATATTTAACCTCAGAATAAAGCTCTTGCGGTGGAGGGGTTAGCGACGACCTCCATGCCCCTCCTGCACTGTGATATCTCCCCAGAGCCAGTTAAATCAGTCAGGTGGTGGGCAGAGTAAAATGAAAAAGATGTTCGAGGAATGTTATAGTGAGAAGTGGCGGCGAGGGAAGAGAAAGGACCAGGTATATGATTATATTACGTCGAGACAAGATTCCCACTTTCAGGTGTGTATGCTTCACAGTGGAACACAGGGGGGTCCCTTCTGACATCCTTAAGGCCTGTTCACACGAGCTGAATCGCGGCCGTTTTTTTCGCCGATTTGCGGGGAAAAAATGCCGATTTTCGGCATTTCTCCCGGAAAGGTGTTCACACGTACGGGGACTGCAGAGGCAGGAACGCGGCAACAGTGTTTACAAAGATGGACCACCGTACTCGTCGTAGGTGTGCAGCTCTTGCACTTTTCCAACTTCAAGATGAGTCCTCACGGCCGCGATTTATTCCCTGTGAATAGGCCTTTACTGCCACTCAGCTTTCCGGGGGCTTCAGGGGCCGTATGCATAAATTTTATGAAGCATAAATCATGTACAAGATTCCTTTACCTTTAACTCATATTTAAATAATCATACATTTATACTCATGCTCATATCAGATACACCCACACTGGAATGAACGCTAAAGTGAGATTAGTTGTGGTAGTAGTATAAACAAGATGTCGTATTCGTCTTCGTTCCCAGAGCTTTGCCTTGTTCGGTGCTTCCCTTTAAATCGGCCCGGCTTCTTTCTCTCGATTCCGGCAAAAAAAGACCGACATGTCGGTCTCTCCATACCGGCGAAAAAAGCGGCCGGAATTTCTACCGGGAAGCAAATTCCGGCAAAAAACTACCGCGATTTTGCTCGTGTGAACCGGCCTTTACAATACAGGTGTAGGTGCCCCACTGTCCCCCCACCCCTCCCGCCACCCCTTCCCCTCTTCCATACTGTCTTCTCCACCCCTCTCCCTCTTCCATCTCTGCCTACTTTACTTTTCCTCCCTCCCCTTTCCTTCTTGTCTCTCCATCCCTCTCCCCTTTTCACCCGATCACTGCTCTTTCTCTCATCTTCTCACTCACCTTTCTCCATTATTCCTCCTCTCCCTTTCCCTTCCCTTCCCCATTCCTGTCTGCTCCCTTCCTTAGCCTACCCAACCCTATCCTCTCTCCCCTTCCTTCCTTCCTTCCTCTTTCCCTCACCCCCTCCCAGCCTTCCTCTTTCCTACCCTGCTGCCCACCTCTTCCTACCCAGTCTTTTCTTTCCATCCATCTCTCCCCTTCCCTAGCTTTCCCCCCTACCCTCCACTCTCTCCCTGCCTGCCTCTAGTCTCCTCCCCTCCTTAACTTTGCAAGGATATCAGCCTTTGCCAATACCTGTAAAGTTTCCTGTTGAAAAAGAAAGAAAAAAAAAAGAAGGAAAAAATGATAAGACACTCTAAATTTCATACGTTTAACATTATAATGCTGTCAAAAATTAGTGTGGAAAAAGTATAGAGATGAATGTGCAAAGAATATAAGCTAAATAACTTTGTGTGGTAGGAGGGAAGGCGGGAAGGACGGTGTGTGTAAAGTATATATACAAAATTCGAGGCAAGAGCATCTCTGTGTAAATATCAACTAGAAAACTTTGGGGTCTGCTTGGTTGAATGTGTGTGTGTGAGGAGTTTTAGCGCCCTAACACTCTCTAATCCTGACGAGCACTTGAGCCAAATATATAATCAGAAGGAGATACCGCTCATCTATATTTACGTACATTTAATTAATGATCGCATTGGTTTTAAAGGAAGGATTATTTACGGCAGGCATGTCCACCCGGCAATTACCCACCTTAAGCAGCCTGATAATTGTGGTGTATCGGGACCTCAGTGCAGAATAATAATTACACCCCATTAGGGACTGTGAAGAATATAGCAATTACCTTCGATTAAGGTCCAGCACCTGGGAACTCCAAGGTAAATAAGGAGTTGACATGATCTAGATCTTCGTGGGGTTCCAGCTACTCCCCCTCTTTCCTCTCCTTTCTCTCTTTCTCTCTCTTCCAGTTCCTCACCTACAGCAGCGGTTTTAAAAGAGTATCCGCCTTTGACCACTTTAAGTTTCATTTATCAATGTAACTCCTAAAGATTAAAGGAAAGCAAAGGAAAAAAAATATTAAGGCTTGACATTTGCTGTCTAAAGGGAAAAAAAAAAAGTTTTGCTTACCAGATACTTGTGTAAACTGAAAGAAATTCACACACACACACACACACACACACACACACACACACACACACACACACACACACACACACACACACAAGCTATAATTTACTTCATTAGGTGACCCAGATGGGCACCCTGATTATAGTGTTGATTATATTTGAAAGCAAATGTGCGGCTGCCTGTTAATTTTATATGAGGGCTCCTTGAATGCAGTGCTGCCACCTACGAGTCCTCTGCTGCAGTGTTGGTCGTTTCGCTTAGAGAGCATGATGTCCCACTTTGAGAACCCCAAGAAGTTCTCGAATATAGTGTTTCATGTAATCCCATTCCTCTTGTCTGATTCTCATTCTCTGGCAGCAGCTGAGACCCGCAAACTCAGAAGACCGAAACTTAAGATCCAGAAGTTTTAGACAAGCAACTTTATAATCTGACACGCCCTTCTGATCGCCCCTAAATTCTGAGGGCGAGACCAATATGGCTTTATGGATCCAGCAGTTGTCAAGAGCAGGGATGAGCCAATCTGTTATCTCCCTCCTATCTTAAAGGTCTGTTCATGGGAGATCGCCCTGATTTCCTGATAAGCGTGATCTTGGAAGGCTGAGTCTCACGGTAAAGTGCTGGCAATTTAGTAGTGGGTGGTGGTTGCGGCGGCTGACTTAGGATTTGAGGTGGTGGAGGTTAAAGTGGTGTGGGTGGTAGTGGTGGTGATGGTGGTAGTGGTGGTGTGGTGATTGGAGATGTGAGGTGGTGGTAACGAATGGTGGTTGTGGTGAACATCGAGTGTTGCAGTGGTAGGTGTGGTAGTTGTGGTAGAGGAGCTGGAGGTTTGATGGTGAGGATGGTAGCTGTAGTGCAAGTGGTAGAGATTGTAGTGGTGATGATGCTGGTAATTTGTAGAGTGGTTCTCGTGGTTGGTGTGGTCGTGATGGTAGATTTGGTAGCTGAGGATGTGGAGGAAGCCACAGTAGTGGTGCAAGTGGGTGTGGTGAAAGGAGTTGTGATGTGGTGGTGTCAGTAATGGTAGTTGTGGTGATGAAGGTGTCAGAAGTGGTTGTTGTGGTGGTGGTGGAGGTGTCAGAAGCGGTAGTTGTGGTGGTGGTGGTCAGAAGTGGTAGTTGTGGTAGTGCTGAAGGTGTTAGCAGTGGTAGTTATGGTTGTGGTGAAGGTGTCAGAGGTGATTGTGGTGGTGGTGGTGGAGGTGTTAGCGTAGTGTTTCTCTTGACAGTAATGGAGATGAAAAGATCAGCTTAACTCAGTCAACCCTGGGACAACTGTCTTGGCTTACTCTTTTATTCTTTCCTCCTCCAGACGATTTTATTCAACTTTAGAAGAACCTCTGTTACTTAACCCTCTGTCTACTGTGAGTTCCTCTTTGCTGGATAGAATCGTCCTGTGCTAGCTGGAATATAGTATTTTTTTATTTTTATTTTTATTTTGGCAGAATGTTAATTTTGATTGCTTTAATATTTTTGGTGCCCTGAGGTCGTCTCGAATATAGCAAAATCGTCCGTCATTAGCCTAAATAATATGAAAGATAGATAATTGGCAGGGAAAGGATTATAGGGTTACTAAAGGCTACATCTAACCCCTGCATTTCCAAATGTCGCCTCTAAGCTGAATAAAAGCGTCTGGAGGATGAAAGAGAGGGAAAGAGACGTCGCACTGGTTAGGAAATTTAGAATGGCCTCGAGCTGGAAGGGCTAAAAAAAAAAAAAAAATAGCCCCACCAATCCCTGCGACTTGTTTTTTATTTGTACTACTGTCAGACGATTTTCCTAAGCTCGGGAAGGATCTCTCAAGTTAGCCTCTTCAGTCCGACAGTTCTTCTAATCAAATCTCTTTCTGCCACCTGACGATTTTTCTTTCACCGTCTCACCCTAGTAATGAGGAGGTTGATTAAAGCTTTATTCAACCCCCCCAGCTTGATAACCTTCCCCTAAGCTGAATGAAATCTTACGGGGATACCAAGACTAATATATACAGTAAAGGACGAACTTGGATGGAAGGGCTAGGAGACAGCGTTTTGCTCCACCGAACGCTGACTTGAGAAAGTTCAATAGAGCGAAACATGATATCTTTATTAAGGCTTGTCATGATCTCTTTAGTAGAATGACGTCTTTTCTTTCTGTCTCTGTGTCATTGTCTTTTCTTTCTGTCTCTCTTTCTTTGTCTTTTCCTTCTGTCTCACTTTCTTTTTATTTTCTTTTTCGTTCTACTTTGTATTAACGATTAGAAGATATTCAGTTTAGGACAGGTGATTTAAGGTGACTGGGTTAATTATGATTCTCTACTGAATAGAATAATCGAAAGTCGTAGTAATGGTTGTGATGGTAGTTGTGGTATTGGTATCAGTGTTGTTGATGGTATTGGTTATGGTGGGGGCTGTGGTAGTGCTTGAGGATGCTGACAATCATGGTAGTGGTTGTGATGGTAGCTGTGGTATTGATGGTAGTGTTGGGGATGACAGTAGCAACCTCAGTAATGGAAGTTGGTTGCGTTTGAATAAGTATAGTTGACTGCGGTAGGAGATGATGGGTCTGGTGATAGTGGTGATGGTAGTTGTGGTATTGGTGGTGTAGACGATGGTGATAATAGTTGAGGTGACTGATGACGATGGTTTTGGTGGTGGTAGTTGTGGTGGCACACGAATATTGGTAACAGTCGTGGTGGTACTTGTAATATTAGTAGTTCTGTTTATGGTGATTGAGTGGTGATTGATGATGATAGTTGTGGTGATGGCTGTGGTGCGTGTAGGTGATGGTGATGACGTTTATGGTATGGCAGTAGTGATGGTGGTGATAGGAGGCTGGGTAACGACAGAGGCTGTGGTAGTACCTGTATAAGTAGTGGTCGTCCCTGGCTTCTGACTCGCTCGTTTGTGGTGTGGGGCTGAGATGAGAAAGATTCCCCCCCCCCTCACCTCTCTCTCTCTCTCTCTCTCTCTCTCTCTCTCTCTCTCTCTCTCTCTCATCTCATCTCATCTCATCTCACATATTTCTTCTCATCTCACATCTCTGTTCTCTCATCTCCCACATTTCTTTATTACCATCCCCAACATCTTCAACCTCATCTTCCTTATCTCTTGGCAGCATCTTATGACACTGAAGAGGGCAACCATCCGACTTGAGTAGGGACGAGCGAGCTATTTGAAGACTTATTCCCCAGTAGCTGATCATTAAACTACCGCCGTGGAAACAGGAATATATCTACCCCAATCTACTACTGATAAGAAGCTAATCATCCCTAGTAGATTATCTGGATTGAGAGGATTCGATCTTAATTTCTCAGCGCACACAAATTTCGGCATCCCCTCCCCTCTGTTTTATCTTAAACTGCGTGTTTATGATAAAGAGGGTTTGAAGCTGTTGATAACTTTTGACGTCTGTGTTGGATCATGACGGCGAGGTTAATCTCATGTCGATAATATGCCTCTTAATCAGTCTTCGTGTTTGGGCCGATGGGGTATGGCGAAGATAATCTGATAATCTACATCGATAATTCACAGTGCTTACTCAGTCTTCCTCTTCTGGGATGAGTCTATTTATACCTTCTGACTTCTGTATTGGGTTAGCGATGTAGGAGTTAATGAGGATAACACCAAATACTTACTTAATCCTCTTATCTTTATTAATTATCTTTGCTGTATAACGAGGTTGAGGGTAATTTGTGCTGATGATAATGTTTATTTGGTGTTTGTGTTTAGGGGTGTTAAGATTGAGATCAGATTCATAGTTACTTAATCGTTTGAAGCTATCACACTAACATATTAAATTCTGTGTTTGATAATTTTGTCCTGGTTAATTTGTGGTGATGTGACGAAGTTAATTTGTGGTGAAGATAAATGCCTAATCGGTCTTCGTGGTAAGAGGGGGGGGGTTAGGTTAAGATTGCGATCAAATTCGTGCTTTATCAGTCTCCAACGTTTGGGGCGATCGTATTTTTTTCGTTTGATTCCTGTGTTTTGGGGGTCATAATGCTAAATTTAATCAGCAGTGGTAGTACTTAATACTGACTCAATCTAGGTGTCTTGGGGCAATGCAGTAAAAGTGGGGGCAGTGAAAGAGGGGGATTTAGAGTACTTATATCTTCTGACTTCTGTGCTGGCTAAAGATATCAGGGTTAAATTGTAGCGATTATACTTAAATGCCTGCTCAGTCATCTTGTCTTGTGGAGTTAGGTTAAATTATGATCAAACTCCTACTTAAGTAGAGTTCGTGGCTTAGAGTTAGCATATCGTCTTCATTTCTGTGGTGGCTTCTGATGTCGAAGTTACTCTGGATCGATAATACATAATGCTAACTTCATCATCGTGTTTTAGGGCGATGAAACTAAAGAAGGGTTGATGGTAATTATAACTTCTGGTATTTTTGTTGTTGGCTGATTATGTTGGACTTAATCTGGATCAACAGTACTTTAGGTTTACATAATCTTTTATCGTTTGGATTGATGATGTTAAAAGGGGGTTCATTTGTGTGTTGCTGGGAGCTGACTTGTGTGTTGCTGGATTATGATGCTGCGGTTTATCTCTAGTGATACAACCTCTTAAAGCCGGGTAGCCTCCTTAATGTTTATTTTAGCTGCTACGAGACGATTTTATTCATCTTAAGGGTGGTGTGTTATGCTTAGGACTTTATGAAAGGTATATTTAACCCATATTTGAAACCTCCATCTTAAGCTGAATAAAATAGGCAGGTGGAAGAAAAACTGGAGTGTGTGTGTGTGTGTGTGTGTGTGTGTGTGTGTGTGTGTGTGTGTGTGTGTGTGTGTGTGTGTGTGTGTGTGTGTGTGTGTGTGTGTGTGTGTGTGTGTGGTGATGCTGTTTATATATTTTTTATTCTGTGTTGTCGGGTTATGTTATCGAACTTAATCTGTGGCGACAGTACTCAGTTTTCTTAGTTTGGGGGCACTGGGTTAGACTATAATGTCGAAGCTAATCTATGTCTATATACTCAGTGCTTAATCAGTCTTCCTGTTTAGAGGCTGTTAATATCTTCTTAATTCCTGTGTTGGCTTAATGATCATGAAGTTAATCAGTGGCCATAATACTCAGTGTTTAGTCTTCGTAGTTAAAGTGGGACTCGACTGTATCATCCTTTGCCTTCAGTGTTGTTGGATAATGATGGTAAGATTAACCTGATGATCCTGAGTGTTTCATTAGTCTTCTTGCTTGGAGGACGTTGGGCTAAGACTGCAGTCAGACTTATGCTTACTCAGTCTTCCAGTTTTTAAGCTACTGTTTTGGGCTAATGAAGGAAAAATTAATCAGTGACTATAATACTCAGTGCTTTCTCAGTCTCCATGCTTTGTGGTGAAGGGTGATGATGTCGAGGTTAGTCAGCAGCGATTCTCACCACAATATGTTATGAGGAGTGAAACCTTTGACTTTGGCCAGGAATATAACACTTGGGAGCCTGAATCAAACATGGAAGAATAAAGAAAAAAAGAAAGGAAGGACATCATGTTTTGAATGGTTAATATATATTTTTTTAAATTTCATCACACTGTACACACTCCCAAGACAAATGAAACCCTTGAATATGACCAAGATTAAGATACTTGGTAGGCCTCTTGACAACCCTCCTTCAGCTCCTCCGCTCATATCTAAGAAAACACTTCCTTTCTTACTATATTCCCTTTAATCCCTTTAGTCACAGGAGTCCTTTTTTAGATAAATTACATCGTTTGGAGGTAGCAAGGTGAAAGTTAAAAAAGAAAAAAAAATCTTATTGGACGTTTCTCTTCAACCAGTTTACTTCTGATATGGCTTCTTTATATTCTTCTGCACTTTACCTGTGCCAGGTACATGGAAGTTAAGATGTGAAAATTTTAACAGAGAATAGCAAGGTGTAATATGAAAAACAAGTCGGTAAGGATAAGGTGCTACAAACCCCCCTAAACCAACGAGAATGCGGTCCTATGTTACAAGTTAAAAAAAAAAAAAAAAAAAAAAAAAAGACAAAGAAAAAAGAAAAAACTTGGATGTGTCCAGGAACGAAACGCGGTCCTATGAAATGCAGTCCTGTATTATAAGTAAAAAAAAAAAAAAAGTATGTCCAGTGACCAGGAATGAAATATGGAGAGAGAGAGAGAGAGAGAGAGAGAGAGAGAGAGAGAGAGAGAGAGAGAGAGAGAGAGAGAGAGAGAGAGAGAGAGAGAGAGGCATCACGGTATGGAAAACGTGGCATCACTGTACAGAGGTTCGTGCCCCACCCAAATCTTCAGTTTAGAGTGGTACCACCATAGCCATCTTGAAGAGCCTCCTTGAATCCCGTCATCCACGGCTTAAAAAAAAAAAAAAAATAAAAATGGTGCTGTACTGTCCTCACTCAGGGATAAATCAGGCTGTATTTTGACATGGACGACCCACCACGACCCCTTATCCGGCAGTGAAGCGGCTCGTAAGTGGAGTAAAGCCCGGTTTATGACGCCGGCAGCTGCACCCTCAGCCTGCCAGCCGGAGAACCTCAGGGATGGTATGTATAAAGGGTCGGAACCCTCTTGCACTTTGAATTGAAAAAGGGACCTGAAACTGCAAATCGACGGCTGTGTTTCGTAGTTTGGGAGGAATATTCGTTCTACCCGCAACTCAGAAGTTCTGGGTTCTAGTTCAGGGCCGACTATGAAGCGTTTAGACATTTTTTTTTTTCAGCATTTCTTAATAAAAACCAATATTGGAACCCGGATTTCTAAAGCGACGGTTGCGTATCGGAGTGTGGAGGACTGTTTGCTGGGTGCTTTCCCTGTCATCTACGCGTTCTGGATACGATGAGTGTCGGTGAGGTGATTAAAATCGTCAATCAGGAGTTCGAACAAATTATGAAAAGTGTATATAGGTTTCTCTACATATTCGGTGTCCCTAAGTTACACGTGAGCATAGTAGAGTAATATCATAAGGCGTCAGAGAAATTAAAATATAGATGTAGCTCATTTAAGGCCAGTGGATAAGACGCCAGAAGGTTTATAAATGCCGAACACCCGAGAGCCGGCCCCGAGACAGCCTCGTAAAATGGTTGCGATAATACTGAGATAATGAATAGATAAGGTAGCAATGAGGGCAGCAGCGTCAGGAGGCGATATGTTCAGAGGGGGCGAGAGAAGGGGGGAGTCTTTTGTCATGCACGGTTGGCTGAGGTAGGGGACGGAGGGAGTCAGAGTGAGGGTTGTGGTGTCAGAATTAAAGTTGGAGTGTCACATGAGGGTATCAGAAAAGAGGGGGAACGTTTGAGCGTAGTGGGGGTGCTTGGGGTCTGGTGTTACGATTAAGAGGTGGGTGTGAATGGAATCGGGTATCAGAGAGAGGTGTCATCTGAGTGTTAAAGTGGTGCGTCAGTCCTGTGTCCAAGTGGAGAGCTGTGTCAGTGTGGGATGGCATTGTAGGGTGTCACTGTCAAAGTGGGGTGTGAGAGTGGAGTGGTATGTGTCAGAGGAAAATTTTTGAATGAACAGTCAACGGAATGTCAGACGGCAGTGTAATGTCAGAATGGAATGCCTTGGCGTTGAAGATGCATCAGTATTAGCGAAAGAGAGAGAGAGAGAGAGAGAGAGACGAGGAAGAAGAAGAACTAAACTCAAGCGATACACTCTTCATCAGGCCAGGTAAATAAAAGGTAAGCCCACAGTTCCTCATTCTTACCTTCGACATGCACCAAGAATGAGGTACACAGGACAACACACAGGTAGGCAAGACGGACGGAGAATAGAAGACAGCAAAGAGAGGGGTCACCTTCATTTCCACGCTCTTCACTCACCACGCACAAGGGAATTATTAAAGGACAAGCATATATCCCTGAAACATGTACTCGGACGCTCATAAAAGGCAGCCGTATATCCCAAAAGCATGTTAGCACTCTCTTAAAGAAACAAGCTTAATATGTACTCGAAATAGACTCATAATAAATAGTAGTATATCCCGGAATTATATAACACGGGCATATAATGAAGTAAGGATATATCTGCTCCAGTCCTACACTTCACTCACAGGCACTGATAATGGTCGGACATGTATACGCAAATCATATACGTGCGTGTGACGATTTACATACAAGATAACACAATACCGGGAAATTAAAAACGCTAGTGAATATACTGAGGAATATTATCTGTAGACCTTAAACACAATGCGGGGAAATTAAAAAGGCCAGTGAATATGCAGAGGAGTATTATCAGTAGACCTTAACATGCACAAAATACCCTGGCCCAGCGGCGTACCATGAACCAGCCCAAGACAGTAAAAAACTAATAAGCACAAAAGCTCCACCACTAGCCTAAGAAGAGAACAGGGATACACTAGAGCACACAGAGAGGGCATACCTTCGCCATGGTAGCACCTCTCCCCCTTCTGACCTTCATTTGTGACCTTTTTCTCTCACAGTGTATAACTTGTTCCTCTTGTGGTCTCAAACATTATGCACAATTTAATACAGTTTCATTCAGTTTTCCTTTTCTTAATGGTGGGGAGAGAGAGAGAGAGAGAGAGAGAGAGAGAGAGAGAGAGAGAGAGAGAGAGAGAGAGAGAGAACAAAAATAAAAACATAAGCTCACCGACGAATCTTAAGTCAGGATCGAAGAAATCACACACACACACACACACACACACACACACACACACACACACACACACACACACACACAATGAACCCTGAATCAGACCAAAGAAAACAAAAAACACGAAAACCAATCTAAAAAAAAAAACCACGACAGTCTCAAGAACCCAACAAAAATAAATAAATAAAAACCGACAGAAAAAACAATGACAGTGACCTAAAATCCTGGGAACAAAAATAAAGACAACAAATAAACACGTCACTGATGCTGACTCATGGCGGGCAGCGTTTATTGACTTGGAAGAACAATAAATCCTGCAGAAGTGAACGTGGGGGCAGGTCGGGTGCTTTTGACTCGTTCCGCGGTGTATTGAGAGAGAGAGAGAGAGAGAGAGAGAGAGAGAGAGAGAGAGAGAGAGAGAGAGAGAGAGAGCACAAGAAGTAGGAACTATCCTACCCCACCCACCCCATCAAGATCAGATCGCATTTTTAACCCTCTTACCATAAAAAAATAAATAAATAAAAAAATAAAAGAAAAAATCACCATTGTACAGCGAAGATAATAAATGAAGAAGGAAAGCAAAAGGGTGTTTTTTTTTTTAATGTAATTGTGGGCATAGACTTGCTTTTCCGTTCCCTGAGGTCTGTTAACACTTCTTTTCATGATATGCCGATAAATTGAATTATTGCGCACCACTTCATGCCACCGCTTAGGTACTAGCCGCATTTTTAGAGGCTGGGGAATGTTATGTATTTTGATGGATTGGTACGGTGAAGGTGGAAGAGGGTTGGAAGTAAAGGAGGAAGAGGAGGAGAGAGAAATGGGAGAGAAGAAGGAGAAGGGGAGGAGGGATAAATGGGGGAGAAGAAGAAGAAGAATAAGGAGAAGAGTGGAATAAAAGATTAAGAGCAGAAGAAAGTAACGAAGAGAGGAGAAGAGGGAAGAAGAAACAGAGGAAGGAAAGAATGGGAATGGGAGAAACAAGGAAAGAGGAAAAGGAGGAGGAAGCGAAGGAATCAGAATCAACAAAGGTTGAGGAGGAAGAAGAACAACAGCAAAAAGATGGAAGAAGAGGAGGAAAAAAATCAGGACGTAACAGTAGTAGGCACCACGAACATAAAACCTGAATTTGTTGGCGCTGCTCTAATTGACTGTGCATTTTTACATAACTTTTTGTACTTCATCCTGGCCACGATAGACGTAAACACAGCATCCTGGGAGCCGTAATGTTTCGTAGAGCCCTGGGTGTAAATTATAGAGCTCTTGTAAATACGGGAAGTCCTTGTTATTATCTACCTGAAGACTCATTTTTTACTCTATTATGTAAAGCGCTGCCAGGGTCGTAGGGTGATCTCCAATGGCTAAAATAATCTGGTTTACTGTACTCTTGCCTCAGGCCCTCCTGCAAGACTTGGCTGGTCTGGGATTGGGTCTTAAAACTGCAAAATAAAGTTCCATTGATACCATTAAAGCAAATTTTCTCAGTTTTCTCTAAATAATAGTACCACATGCATGGAAAAAGTAATGGTATTTTGACTGTATTTTCGAACACACCTAACCTGTATAATGAGAACTGCTAACCTTTACCTTTTAACTACGAGAGGTCTCCCCCCAAAACAATATAAAATTATCTGGTGGTAGGAACAGTGTTATTGGGTCTGAGGAAGTAAAAAATCGTAAATGTGAGTGGCGGTAGCAGAAATAAAGTGAAAAGGGTGTCATTGTGTTGAAGTGGTTAAAAAGGGAACATA
Source organism: Coenobita brevimanus (assembly GCF_032717465.1). Lineage (NCBI taxonomy): Eukaryota > Metazoa > Arthropoda > Malacostraca > Decapoda > Coenobitidae > Coenobita > Coenobita brevimanus. The sequence continues at coordinate 38,122,573 of NC_136977.1, forward strand.
GTGTGAAATTCAAGAAACATTATTACCGCAAAGAAAAAAAAAAGTGTCTTGAGATGGTGACTTCTTCCTGTATCATTCTTCTTACCACTGTTTTATTCATTTTCACAGAGCCTCCTACTCCTTTTCGAAGACAGATAAATAGATAAATAGATAGATAGATAGATAGACAGATACAGTAGAGGGAGGGTGCCGAGATTGTTTTTAATTCACTTGGTTCTAGAGTTTTTCCCTCAATTAAATATCAAAATATTCCAGTCTCGAGGGAGTAAGAGTAAACAGAAAAGGACCTGAGAACTTTTAAACCAGTGTCAAAATCGAACAATAGAATACATGAAGAGATATGAAGGCAACAAAAAGGAAGGAAATTAAGGAAACAATGCGAAAAACGACATCAATTTGCACATGAATATTTAAACACACACACACACACACACACACACACACACACACACACACACATAAAGGAAGAGGAAAAATTTCAGACGAAGACACAAGTCCTAAACATTTAAACGCTCCACCGAGAAACAGGACATTTGTAAAAAAGTGCGAAATCGGACAATAATTTACACCTCCTAAAGATTTAAATAAGAAGAGAAGAGGAAATTTTAGAAGCACTGCGGCAATACGACAGGGCTAGAAACTCATATAAATAAATAAACGATGAATTACAGAAAATTTTAAAACCAACCCGAGAATCCATCACGTTCAACATATTAAAAGAAACGTAAGGGGTCACAAGGCAGGCATCGTAGTCAGCATCATTTAAGCGTGCGATTTGGCTGTCTTCCCCGGCATTATACGATACAGAATCCCCAAGACGCCTGTAGGAGATTCGAAACGTTGCGCGAGATACATGGCCTTCGCTCAGATAAGGATAAAGAAAAAAAAAGACAGGCTGGAATCTGGCTGACCATCCGCATCGTAAAATGTTTTCCTGTGGACGGTTTCGTTATTTTCGGCGCTCCATTTACATTAGTGGACAGAGAGAGAGAGAGAGAGAGAGAGAGAGAGAGAGAGAGGGTAGGCGTGGGGAGCCCTTAGGAGGAGTAGCACCATTAGCACTTTCCTGAGCTCCTTCGTGGCGTAAAATGCTAAGTGTGTTGAGCTCGTAAGAGAGAGAGAGAGAGAGAGAGAGAGAGAATAAAATTACCTCTCTCTCTCTCTCTCTCTCTCTCTCTCTACCCGGTATGGTGATGGAGCCAATTATCTTATAAGACTTGGGGATCATAACAGGAGGAAGACGAGAGAGGTATTAAGTTTGATGTTCTTCTCTCACACATTTTCATAGTCCACAGTGTTGTATCTTGCACGTACTTTGCACTTCATTGCAGCATAAACGGCATATCATACAGTAATCGTTGCCTGGGTCATTTTAATCGTTTTCGCGTTCTTCGTTGTATCATCGTCATCATCATCATCATTATCATCATCACCATCATCATCATAAAATCGTCATAATCGTTGTCTTCAGCATTGGTATCATTTGCGTTTTCATTGTCATCATCATCATCATCATCATCACCATCACCATCACCATCACCAAACCCTATTTCCCACTGTCATGAATGGGGTGAGTATGTTTCATCAACAAGGAAAAAAATCCACATCCTTCATTACTCCACATACTTCACAGTTCATCACACTATTCCACACCCACATCCCCCACTGATACACTCCACATCCCTCACACCCTCGTTTCACATTACAGTAACCACAGCCTCACACACTCCACATTCTTCCCTACTTCACATCTTTCATATTCCACACTATCATCAAATCCAAAGCACTCCACGCTCCTCAGTTGTACTTACTCCACACACTTCACATTCCATAGCATTATAAAGCTTACATTCTCTCACACTCAATATTGTAACATCCTCCACAGTCTCTAAATTCCATCTCTCTCTCTCTCTCTCTCTCTCTCTCTCTCTCTCTCTCACACACACACACACACACACACACACACACACACACACACCACCTCCCTTGTCATAAAACCTAAGTAAGTGCATTCTCCATTCAGCAGCGTAGTACTTTTGTGGTGGTGTGTGGTGTGTTGTAGTAGTGTGTGGTGATACGAAAACGTCCCCCTCCCCTCTTCCTCTCTGTCTCTGCCTGCTCCCTGCTCCAGTTCATCTTTATTTCATCTTTATCTCTCCAGGGGGATATTTTTATCTCCTGATGACTCTCAGTGGTGTATTTCTTGAACCCCTTTACGAGTTTGTTTTCTGAGGTTAGTGTTATTGTGTGGGCTGTATCATTGTTATCATCATCTTATCATTATTAAATTTGTCATCATCATCATCATCATCATCATATCATTATCATATTTGTTATCATTATCACCACCTTCATCAGCATCAGCATCACCATTCTCATCTACATCGTTATCATTATCATAAACCATTTTCTTGCAAATAAATGAGTTCGGTATAATCCAGAATAATCGTAAAAACACAAGATTTAAACTATAATCAAAGTTTCTGTTTAAATGGGCCATAATAAAACATCAATTCTTCAAACCATCGTATTTCTCGACCTACCACATAGCCAGACTTTTATCCCATTCTTCTTTTAATTCGCCTCTCACAAGCTGTATGATTTCGGACAATGTACAGTATATAGTTTTCTCAGTAAGGATTCACTCATATGATTTTCGATAGTTAGCCTCTCTTAATTAAGATAAATTTTGCAGAAAGAGCAGGATTCATGGAAGGATTGTGCACTCAGCTTTATTATTTTTATCCCTTCTACCAGTCCTTAGTTTACGACTGGAAATTGATGGTAAGTTGGTTAGTAATTTGATATCATGGATTTTTGCTACAGTGAATTTCATGGGATTCAGACCAGTTACGTCTCAAGTCCTCCTGATCCTTCAAGCTACATGATTCAGGAATATATATATGGTCATCCCTTGAGCTTAACCTTTTGGCTGCCATTTTTTTTTTTTTTTTTTTTTTGTAACAGAGAGAAAATGTCTGATGTTCGTTGGATATAATACAAGCTTCGAAATTCTTGACTGAAACGTTACTGTATTTTTTTTTCCAATTTGCATTGATTGTTTTTTTTTTTTATATATTTTTGCTATGATTGGTTTCTCAGAGGTGAATAAAATCTTATAACCTTACACGAAAGAAAATACAGAAATACAAACTTCACATTTCGTATCCCCAAGTTTAAGGAAAATAAAATAAGATACTTTTTGTTTTGAAGTTAAGATGAATTTTTGGTGGAAGGAAAGAGGTCTGAGACGATTCTGCACTTATATTATCATTGTCCTTTCTTCTGATACTAACCATAATTACGGTAGGGAACTGATTACTCTTTTTTATGCAAATTATTATCGTAGAAACCTTTCACAGTGAATATTTGCAGCTGTGCCAAGCTGTTCTAAATACCACGTGATCTCCTAACCTATATGATTCAGGAAAATTAATATACCGGGTAATTCTTCAGTGGGCATCACAACAATTACCTTCTCGTATCTAAAAATAAAAGTTGTAGAAAGAACCAGGGATATGCGAAAAAGCTAGTCAGCCCACCTCGTGCTCCCTTTATAAACAGACAGTGGTACAAGGAATTTCTCTTCATAAACAAAGCCAGCACAGTTACACAGATGGATGGATGTCAAGTTTATGGCTGTTTCCAGTCTTACTGAATTTCTCGCGGCCCTGATCAGTTTCCTCTTAAGTCCACGTGATCCCTTAAGCCGTATGATTGACACAAAGGTATATAATTTCCACCCCTGAGGTAGTACACAGCCGAGCATAAATTGTGTTAGGTCGGTGGGTATACGCTTGGCTGGGTGGGGGAGGCTACTGGGTGTAATGACGGACCCACCTGTCGTATCACATCCTTTATCACCTGTCTTATCACCTGCCACAAATCTTATCAGCTCCAGCATCAGGTTTCATAATATATACTGACTTTCTTGAGCTTAAGGCCTGCAGTCCCATAACGTATTTGGTACTTTAATGATTCCCTCTCTGACAGTACTATTCAGCCTGAGAGAGAGAGAGAGAGAGAGAGAGAGAGAGAGAGAGAGAGAGAGAGAGAGAGAGAGAGAGAGAGAGAGAGAGAGAGAGAGAGAGATCTTGTTGCGAAAGGATCATTGAAGGCCACATCTAACCCTTCCAGTACCAAAAATATCCCTAAACCCAAGATCATGGTAATAGAGGATTTTAACATTTTTTTCCAATAACCAAATCAACATGCACCTAAATAATATCAAGATTAAACTTATTTTCATCATATTTTTCACGTTCTTATTCACGCTACTTTGTTTGTGAAGGGTTGGTATGTGTATGAACCAAGGTACAAGAATGAACGAATAATCTTGAACACAGACTCAAGAAATTTTTATGTAACTCTGTCCCAGATCCTGCTTGCGAGGGGCTACTTATGTCTCTGTGCTTATCGGTGGGTCTTATCTCGGGGTGACTCGTGCCCTGATAGATTATCGGGTCTGTCTTCTTATCTATTTTGTTTTCTTTCGAGGCGGGAATTTTGGTGTGTTGATTGGTGCGACTTTTTATGCCATCCTGTGTAAAGAAACAATATATATATATATATATATATATATATATATATATATATATATATATATATATATATATATATATATATCAGAGCTGTGTGTGTGTGTGTGTGTGTGTGTGTGTGTGTGTGTGTGTGTGTGAAAGAGAGAGAGAGTCACACTCCCAGATCTACCCTGTTCACAGCTGTCACAAAAAACTCTCAACATCTGTCATCCACACACCTGTCATATCCATACCAGTCGTCTCTACACCTGTCGCTCCCACGTGTATCAATGACACATCTGTCGTTTACACATTTACCATTCCACGAGTTTTCCATCCACTAATTCTCATTCCACATCAATTTATCAGCTCCGTACCTGTAACTTGAGCTCTGTACTTATAATCTGAACTTCACACCTTTCCTTCAACTCTACAATTGTGTCCACCCTTCATCTTCACATTTTTCACTACAACTCCATATCATTTTCCTACATACCACATTTCCACATGCCATCCCATAGCTGTACCCCTGTCCCCTCCCCGGTTCTATACCTGTCATCTTCACAGTTCCATACATCTGTCTTACTCATCTCTACACCTGCCATCCCCTTAACTCAACACCTGTTTTACCTTCCCCTTCACATCCACACCTCTCACCCCCTCAGGTCCACACTTATCACCTCACAATTACACATCTATCACTCCACCCCAATAATTCCACATCTTTCAGCTCCACACTTGCCTCCCCTCACACCACACCCCTCCTCACCCATACAGCCCACCACCTTAAGCCGGATAATCCTCTTAGGACCCCTTTCACAGGTGTCATTAATCCCCTCTCAAACGCTGACCCCTCTCCCTTTCCCCTCTCAATCTTTCTCAACCCCCACCCCTTCCCTCTCGAAACAATCGCATCCCTCTCCCTCCCCTCCACTTCCCTCTCTTCACCTCAGTTCCAGTCTCCTCTTTTCCCTAGTCTCAGGCATCTCAATCCCTTCCCTTTCTCAGAGACTTCCATCATTTTTTTTTTTTATCTGCACCCTCTCAATCTCCTCTCAGTCAGTGCTCTTTGGCGAATGCTCTCTCTCTCTCTCTCTCTCTCTCTCTCTCTCTCTCTCTCTCTCTCTCTCTCTCTCTCTCTCTCTTTCAAAACCTTACCTAACGAGTAATTAACTCAGGCATTGTTATCACCAGAGGATTTTTAGGTTTTTCCTTCTTTCGTGTCCTTTGCTGGGTTGAAATTGCTGGCTATAACAGTAATGGCTGTATCTCCTTAGCGCGCGCGCGTGCGTGTGTGTGTGTGTGTGTGTGTGTGTGTGTGTGTGTGTGTTCTTGGTATCACTATTATATTTCATTCAGCTTTTGGGAGATTTTTCGAACGGCAGGATTAAATATGGAATTCAGTAACTCATTTGCTGTAAAGGGGCTGCCCTAAAATAATATATAACTGCCTGTCAGCAGCAGAAATAAACAAGAACGGATAATATCAATGTGAACGGATTAAAGTAATATTAGCCAAAGTTTTCTGTGACAGATCCTACTCAGTTGCAATAAATATTCGGGAACTGCATAAAACCACCGTATTTTAATCGCTAATACATCTTGCTTGCAGTGCTCTTCAAATGAGATGGCTTCTTGTAGATGTGCTAATACCGATCCTTGCTACCGTTGGATAGGTACTAACAGCATTGAAATCACCCACTCACATGATAGGATTCGAAATTGCTGTCTCGTTTAAATCGAGGAAGTCTTAAAATAGCGAAGCCCGTACTTTACTGAAATCAGTGAAGTTAAATCCAGTTTCCCCCTGGATCAGAGATGAGATTCTACGGTGATAATGATTAGGATGGATGATGTAAGGTCCAGTTGGGGAAGCTGCGCGTATGTGCTGATATATCCGAATTCACCAAACTCATAGCATGGTTGAAGAAGAAAAATAGAGATGATGATGATGATAATGATGATGATGAGGAGGAGGAGGAAGAGAAGGAGAAAGTTTATACTTATGCTTATTAACTCTACGAGGGTCATTTAGGTAGACAGTCAATTTTGCAAGGACCCAATCTTCCCTTACAGGACGACCTGTAGAAGTCGTCTTATATCCAATTATACTTCTGGGTGAGCAGGGACGAGGGGGAAACATACCGAATCCGCCAGTCGAACCGGATAGAATCACATAGGTTCGCAGATGTCGAGGCACCGACTCTGTTAACTCGTACCTTGAAGCAAAGTTTATGGATGTGTTTATATCCTTGATTAGCTGGAATTTTGGAAAGGCATCGATGTAGGCCAGATTTCATTAAACTCGGGACTGACATTATACGTTAAATTATCCTCCAGCTCAGTGCTTGTGTAGAATTAACGACAGCTAGGGATCGTTGCTGAGTACGGACAGAAGCAGCCGAAAGTCCTTTAGTCAGTCACCCCTCACAGGTTGCGAAGTCAGGCAATAGACAGACTAACAGAGTACCATAAGCTGGAATTTGGGAAGGCCTTGAATATTTCTCGAAATTCACTCAGAATTCTTAACACGGACTTGTACTTAGTGACGTCGCGTGAGTGTCAGTTAGCGAAAAACTCACAGTATAAAATCTTTGCCCTGAAAACCTGTCTGCCTTCAGGATAAGAGCTGGGATTATTCGGTGATAATGGCTTAAATGTCTGGAGTGAGATGGAGATTGAGAAAGCGTTGGATATTTCTTAACCTCTTCAGTATGGTGACGTCTTATCCAGCTTCTTCTTGTCTCTAGACGATTTTATTCAGCATAGGGAAGGGGATTTTTTTTTTCCATACTGAAGGGGTTAGATTTAGCCATTTGAAATACCTTCCTCAGTGCAGTTGATTAAAAATGTTGAATATAATCGATTGATAGTAATTAGCACACACACACACACACACACACACACACACACACACACACACACACACACCACGATGGAAAACAGTAAAAAAAAACAGCAGTGACTTTCAACAACTGAGTCAATAGATGGCTTAATACAAAGCCCGATTTCACAGGAACGGGAGCACGAGAGAGAGAGAGAGAGAGAGAGAGAGAGAGAGAGAGAGAGAGAGAGAGAGAGAGAGAGAGAGAGAGAGAGAAATCTTATCCGAATACAACGAGGGAACTCAAGTATACACCCTTGTAATTAGTATATAATGTACACCTAAGCACAGGTAGTAGCGTAATTAAAAGCACATTAATCAGACAGTTTATTGCAACAAGAGGCTGTAGTTTCGTGGTCTTAGGAGGCTGTCATGGGTTAGGAGACTATAATTTTTAGCACTTTGTTATGGAGTTATGAAGGGGTTCTAGTGCCTTCTTTTAGCTTAGGATTTCTATCACACTCTGATAGGCACAGAAAGAATTTAAGATTATTTTCACTGGCTTAGGAGGCTTTCTAATAACATTAATTTGGCCTAGGATTTTTAACACGGTTTCATAGGCTTAGAAATATCAAAAGCACTTTTATACTGGCTTTGGACGCCTTCTATTTAATTCTTTCGGTTTTAAAGGATTTGTGGCAGATTTTTAAGGATTATAAGGATTTTTAGCACATTATCGCGAGCTTAGGACACTTTCTAGCACATTCCTGTGCCTTAGGAGGATTTCTTGCTCATTTTCGGTGATTTTAGAGCCTGTACAGTTCCACAATACAAATCCCCGTCAATGCCATTAATTATATACAAACAGTTACATAGTACGTACAAGTCTCCTAGTATGTTTACTCCTAAGTCCAGCTGCTACAGACTTAAAAAATGTATGGCATTAAATTACAGAGCAGGCAGTTAAAATATATAAAACGTAAATGTAAGTCAGAACATATACTATAAGTGTTTCACTTTAACTTGACCCAGTTTTCATCCTTTTGTAGTTTGTGTCATGTAGGTCATTGACGGCAAAAGACAGTGCTGTGGCTCTACCTTTTTCTCTAGCACTTTTTCGTAACAAGCTTTGTATTATAGTGTTAAAATATCGTTACAGCTCAGTGCTCAAATTGGAGAGATGGCAATTTTAGGCCGGGTTAAAGTAAAAACTGTAAAATTATTCTTGCTTGGACCTACACAAATAAATATTAATGGTAACGTCTGAGATTGTGCTGTAGATAAGGGGCCAAAGATGGGGAAGATGATGGAGGGTTGGTTGATCAGTGCATAAATACCCATAGAATATAATAACAGTTTAACGTGGATAACAAAAACCGTGGAACTCAGACATCTTCGCACTGCTGTTGATGGAATTACGAGGAAAGCACTAAGAAGCCCCGGAGCGAGCAGAGAGCAGGTGGACGGGATCTAACTCGCTTGTACGTCCCCTGGAGCAGGTGTGAGTTATTATAGTGGTGATGACGAAGGCGTGGCTAGGGAAAGGGAGGGAATGTAGGGTGTGGAAGATTTGAGGGAGATGGTGAAGGGAGAGGGTGGAAGCTCTGTGGATGGAACGAGGGCAAAGAGAGAGGGAGGATTAAGGTGATGAAAGCATAGGAAAAGGGCAAGGGAACAATTAAAGGAAGAGGAAGGAAGAACAGAGTAGGAGGAGACTGAAGGTAAAGAGGCTTAAAGGAGGTAGGGAGGGGTTGGGATGGAATGAGAGTGTAAAGAGTAGGGTAGCAAAGGGGGTGAGAAGAAGGGAAAAAATGATTAAGGAGAAGAGAGAAAAAGGGAGGAGGAAGAAAGTGGGGAGATTTGAGAAAGGAGGGGTGGTTTGGGGTGTGGGGACCGAATACGAGAGGGGGGGCGGGGTACGAAATGGGTGAAAGGAGATGACTTAGGAAATAAACTGATTTTTAAGAAAGAGAAGATTGGAGGGGGAAGAGATTGCATTTAGGAGAAGGGAAAGTACTTGGGAGGGGGAGAGGTGTGAGGAGATAGGAGGGTGGAGAGTTTTGGGTGTGGGGGTGACATGAGCGCAAAGAGAGGATGTAAATGAAGGAGATGAAAGGAGAGGATATGTTCAAGAGAATGATAGGGAAGTGTATGAAGAGGAGAAAGCTTTAATACAGAAGTGGAAAGACGGAGGAATGACGATATACTGTCGAAGATGAGGAGAATGAAGGAAATGGAAGAGAGGAAGAAGGAATGAAGGAAAAGGATAACGTAAGGGGCGAAAGAGGGATCAAGGATATACACCAAGAGGAATAAAGTGAGGTAAGAGAGAAAACCAAGGAAAGAAGGAGATAAAGCAAGAAAGAGAAAGGAAGAGGAATGGGAGAAACCAAGAGAAAGAACGAGGGAGGAGAGAGGGAAATTAAGAGGGACACAGGGCAGGGGGTTATTGAGAGAGAGAGAGAGAGAGAGAGAGAGAGAGAGAGAGAGAGAGAGAGAGAGAGAGAGAGAGTCTGATGATGATGGGGGAAAGAAGAAAAATGTAGACGGGCAAATAAAGTTTGAAGGGGAAGAGGGCGGATGAAAGATAATGGAGGCCGACCATCCACCCATCCATCCATCCATCCATCCATCCTTCATCTCTACCACCCATCCATCATTTTCTCTCTCTACTTCCATTCAGCAACCTACCTCAACCAGGCATGCATCTGTCCACCTACTTTATCTTGCTGTCCATCCATCAACCTGCCCCAGCCATCCATCTAACCACCCATTGGCCAGTCACGGTCATTACGAGGTGGAGGGAAGGCGATGACTCTCTTCGTCGCTGTTACACCCATTGTTCCCCCCGGTTGGACAGAGACGCCGCAGGGGGGGAAGGTCAGGGAGTGTTATTGTTTTTGAGAGAGAGAGAGAGAGAGAGAGAGAGAGAGAGAGAGAGAGAGAGAGAGAGAGAGAGAGAGAGAGAGAGAGAGAGAGAAATGCCGCAGGGGGAGCTCAGGGGATGTTATTGTTTTTGATAGTTGGGGGAGAGGTAACGGAGGGAGCGGGAGACTGAGAGAAGAGAGAGGTGAGGTGAGGGGTAATACAGGGAGGGAGAAAGTGCGGAGGAGAGGAGAGAGAAGGGAAATATGAGAGTTAATGGAAGAAAGGAAAGACTGAAGTGGGAAGTGAGGGTGAGGAAAGATAGGATAGAGGAGCGGAGGGAGACGGGGCGCAAGATAGGAGAGGCAGATTGAGGAAGATAGGAGAGGCAGGGAGGAAGGGAGAAATATAGGAGGGAAAAATAGATAGGTAACAGAGGGAGGGAATGGTAAGAATGGAGAAGACTCGCCACAGAGGTCGGGCTCAGGGGGTGTAATTGTTTTAGTGAGTGGCTGGTGGGGAGGGAGGAGTAATGTGTTGAATGACCTGCCTTGTAGCTCCGATTTTATCTTGAGGTACAGAATGCCATGTAAGATATTAGAAATCTTTGTAACAGCCGCCTCAGACTTGTAACGTATGATACCCAGAGTACAGATAATTCATGTTCACCATCAGTAGAATAAGCATATCAGGCAGAACAGAAGCCGGATTGAAACGAACATTGATTCTGCAGACGGATAAAAAGTGGTGGGGTAATAATAACGATGGCCTTGGGACTGATCACCTCATTTCCTCCTCCCCACCTCCCCACTGACCCGAGGCGGAGGGGAGGAGTGGAGGAAGATGGATCGAGGTGAGGAGAGAGGTGAGAGAGTGAAAACATATGTAAGAATATAAGAGGAGAGGCTAACTGCAACAGACCAGTTAGCCCGTGTTAGAAACTTGTACAAGAGTTTGACTACATCTTTCAAATAGGAGAAGGAGAGCAAAGAAGAAGAGAGGGCAGGAGAAAAGAAAGGGGTGACTGGGCACGAGGGAGGAGGGAAGAGAAGGCAGGGGAAAATGGGGGTCAGCGGGCAGGGGAAACGGAACGGGGGTGGGGAGAAGGGAGAAGGGAGAAGAGGTAGAGTATGAGAATAGATGGTATGACAGAGGGAGAGAAGAAGGAAAGAGGCGCTAGGAGGAGATCGGGAGGACATGGGGATGGCTTGGGGGGGGAGAGGATAGGTGGCAATGTAGAGGAGGGCAAGAGGGAGGGAAACAGGAAAGGGGGGCGAGAAAAGGTGGGGGATAAGGGGAAAGAAAGGCATGGAGGTGAAGAGGATAGGGGTGACGGGAGGAGGGCGGCAGAACAGGGAAAGACAGGGAAAGAGGGGAGAGAAACGTGATGAAGAGGGGGACGTAAGAAATGCCTCAGAGGAGGGAACAAAGGGGGCGACGTGAGGAGGGGAGAAAGAGGATGGAGGGGAAGGGTGAGAGGATGGCTGGGGTGGGTGGGTGGAGAGGGAGTAAGGGGTGTGCGGGAAAAGGAGGGGAGGGGGGCACACCTCGGGCTCTGTTGAGAATATAGTTCCTCATATGACTGACAGTAGCCTCGTGTGAAGCTTAAAGCACATACAAGCACCTCTGCCTTGGTGGTTTATTTTCCCTGTTGCATCTTATATTGTCTTGTAGTGTGTGTTAGATATCTTATTCACCCCTTCAATCCGGCACGTCTCTCCATACCTGGTCAAAATTGTCTATAGGCGAACAAAATGAAATTAAAACTTTCATCAATAATGATCAGTTGATAGTGTTTAAATTCGTTCAGCACGAGTACGTCTCTCCCCAGCGCAAAGTAAAATGATATATATGTCTGGTCAGAATTAACGAGAAATAAAATCGCCATCGTAGTGAAATAAGTCAAAAGTTATCGTAAAGAACAATGAAGAAGAATTACGATGGACATAACTAGCATATACAAGAGTAGGGTAACTTGCCTTATGCGGATGTATGCTGGTAAGGAAGAGGCGGTACTGAGCCTCCTAAGCCCTCGAGCACACGTCCCCTGAAGGTGTGATCCAAGAGGCCGTGTTAATCTTTTATGTTCCAGAGACCCACCCCCAGAGACCCACTCCGGCCACCTGCCTCTCAGGTCCAAGTTAATTTACATCACATCATCCAGGTAGTGTCAGCCCAATCAGTCCACTAAGCTTAAGTGATCCAGATTTTGCCACACAGACCGTCTACAGCGATAGACTTCTCAGATGATGTCATTCAAGTTTTCTGGCCCAAAAATTAACCCCTTCCGCTCCTGGACGTCATTTTTACTGTATTCTTGCTGCCTCCAGACGATTATGTTTTAGAGACCATTTGTTTTGACAAGCTAAAGAACTGTTTTCAATACCCCTTCACAGACCAATTTCTTTATGTTGAATAAAATCACCTGATGGTAGCAAGATTGAGAAAAAATAATCGTACGGAAGGGAGTTAAAATGACAGGTCTTGTGAAACTGGTAATGTTATCGCGTGATTCAAATAACATACAATATCCTGCGTGAATTATCTCAAGTTATATCAGTACTTCCCGGGAATTGAACCTGGGGTCGTCAGATGATAGATCAGGTTCTGAAAATCAGGTTCTGAAAAGCTGCTTCAGTAAGGTTATCTGGATCCACTGAGTCATGCTACTGTACCAACCCAAACCCTGCCATTACGATAACTATATATTGAATAGCGAATGTAGAATAGCAGAATATTGAATTTAATAATGTAATGCAGTATATTAGGCCACTGATATAAAGCGTGAAGTGAAATACAAGCCGAAGTCTCAATTGCTTCACAAACCTGAGATGCTTTCAGTGAGACCGTGGGAGGGAGAGTTTGGGTGGTGGAGTGAGGGCGGGAGGCAGGCAGATGAGATGGAGTGAGTGAAGGAGGGGGGAGGGAGGGATGAGAGGAAGGGGGTGAGGGAGCGGGGAGGGGGTGACCGGGAGGAACTGCGGTGTGCCAGATTTCCCACACTGCCAACCAGGAAAGGAACGTAGCTTCATCGGGAACTAGAACATTTATGCCTTAGTTATGTCTGGGTGGAATTCAGTATCGGCTGATGTGCGGGAAAGAAGGACAGAAACAACGGGCAAGAAAACAGATAACTACATCACGGAACACAATGATAACAAGAATCAACTGAATTATCCAAAAACTGGAAGAAATATAAGGAAAACAATCAAGAATAAGACAAATGGTAAAGTCTTTGTCTTACTTAAAATGTATCGTTACTCTCCCTTATCAAGCCTCATCTTCGCTATTAGTTTCCATCTGTTGTGCCCGACCTCGATTAATCTGTGTCGAGGCTTCGTCATGAAGAACTGAATAAAGGCAGACAAACAGACGGACAGATACATACATACATACATACGCATATATACATACAAGCATAGATAGATAGACAGATATGGTAGACAAATAAATAGTGTTCTAACCCGACTCATCTGTTTCGAAGCCTGATGATGAAGCACGTTATACACAACGAACGAGCAGCCCAGTCGTTCACACACGTACAGATTACAGATTCAACCCTCCAGTGTGTGTGTGTGTGTGTGTGTGTGTGTGTGTGTGTGTGTGTGTGTGTGTGTGTGTGTGTGTGTGTGTGTGTGTGTGTGTGTGTGTGTGTGTGTGTGTGTGTGTGTGTGTGTGTGTGTGTGGTGGGGGGGAGGGGGCTGTGAAATGGCTTCTGTCTATTCTGGTCAACATCATTCGTGACACTTGTGACGTGCTTTGCCACTCATTAAGGAGGAGAACTATCTGAAGGTACCCTGTTTTGTATATATATTTCTCTCTCTCTGTCTCTGTCTCTGTCTGTCTCTCTGTCTGTCTGTCTCTCTCTCTCTCTCTGATTTCTCTCACATATTGCTTCCATAATTTCGTCACTCAACCACGGGGCTGGGGGTCTTTTTATTTCTTTAGTCACCATTGGAGCACATCTATCTAAACTATTGATAAAAACAGAGTTCATTATTTCTACTTGTTCATTCACATTGTCTGTGTTAAATAACTTATTTACGTTGTATGTTTCACTCAATATATTATGGCACAGTAAGTCTTTGTAATAGGTTTTTAGGTCACAGAAAGTCTTAGTGATGGGAGGGCGTTTAGGTTTGGTAATATTAGCTGTTACAGTAACAAGATCATGGTCTGCTATAGCTTACGGTACTACGTCACTGTGTAATACTATGTCAGTGTTGTTGGTAATTATTACATCAAGAGGAGTAGATGTGAAAGTAATTAGAGTTGGTTGTTGTTTTTTATGATGCTAGATAATTTGCTGTTCGTGCTTAACAGATCGTCGTTTAGATCACCAAGGGCAAAAAGTTTTCTTGTGTTGTGATATGGATCTCATAGTATCGACAATATAGGCATAGGAGTTACAATGTGCTTTAGGATGTCTATAAAGACAGCCTATAATAACAGACGGTAATTTTCTACACGTATTTTGATCCATATGTCTTCCACACCCGTTTGTTTCTCTACTTTGGTATCAATCTTTTCTGAGTTGAGGTACTGTTTCACGTAGATACCCCTGCACCCTTGCCGTTATCACATCTGTAGAGTTTATAATTAGGTATTTCGATATACAGGTCAGGAGTGTGGGAAAGAAGCCATGTTTCACTTATACATAGAACGTCTATAATTCTTTCAGTTACCAGAAGTTTTATTTCTTCAAAATTTGAAAGCAGTGATTGGACATTGATATGTTCTATGATTACTTTATCCTTTACAGTGAAAAGTTTACACCATTAGTATTTGAGCAAACGGCTAGGTCTTCGTTGCCACACTCCTAAGCACTGTAGTACCTGCATAGTCGGCTTTTATGTCCGTTGGTACATTCCGTGCACTGTATTTTGTGGTCGAATCTACATCGTGATACGTGGTGGTTAAATTCCCCGCAGTTGTAACAAACGGGTTTCCTGCGGTTGTGGTTGTAGTGATGTTGATTGCATTGAGGGGGGTGTTGGGGAGCAGAGCGTGGGTGGGATGGCGCGCTACCCGTCATGTCCTGCTTCATCCTGTCCCCCCCAGGCGTTGTTGGGAGGGTATGGGTAGTAGAAAGTTTATTATTATTATTATTATTATTATTTTTATTATTACTCTTTCATTATATAATAGATTTCTAGTTAAGGAACCATCAGTGAAAAGAACCAGGCATCCATTCACTCATCATTCAGGCCCTTGGAATCCTCGACTCCATCCCACAGGCTAAACCACGTCGCTGAACCGTCCACAAAACAAAAAGAATAAAAAAAGGAAAGAAACAGCTATAATTGGATCTTCACAGTCAATATGTTTACGAGTTGACAGTGATGCCGTGATCCAGCGGATGTCAAGTAGTGTAAGAGATGTAATGGACGTCAGGAGGTGCTTAAGGCGAGAATAAACAGCTGTAGCACCTTTAGAGACGCATTCTATTAGGGAGGAGAGAGGGAAGAGGAAAGGGGGAGAGAAATAGGGAATGGGAGTGAGAGGAGAAAAGGAACAGGGAAGAAGGGAAGAGAGACACTGAGGAGAGAATGGGAAAAGGTGAGATGGTGGAGGGAAGAGACGGAAGAGGAAGAGGGGAGAGAAAAAAGGAAATGGAGGAAGGTAGAGGAAAAAGAAAACGGGAAGGGAAGACGGAAGAGAGAAACCGAGGAGGAAGTGAGAATGAGTGATTAGGGAATGATTTTTTTTTTTTTGTCATTCAGCACTTTGTTCTTTAACATTTTTTTTTTTTTCTGAGCAAAGAGTGTCGCTTAAAACTTGGTTGATAACTTATTGCAGGTGTAATATGCAGATAATTTCGGAACAGGCATCAGAGGGCCTTGTAAGGCCTTGTAAGTTCACGAGACCTCAACCCTAATTTTTTTTTTTTTTTTTTCACAGGATGCAGATGATTTTAGTTTTGGTTTTAACTTCACTTCTTTCTGTTTACTCTTAATTTCTTTTACTGGATTAAATTCTGTTTCATTTTGCCCTATTTTTTCATTTTTAATTAGTGAATTAGTGGTTCCCTCCCTTCCACACGACCTTTCCTAGTGCCACATTTCTTTCCCCTCTCCCGTTCCCTAATCGTCTCACCTCACCCACCTATGTTCTTACTCCAACTCACCCTTTCATGTTCCTGTCCTCGCCACCTTCATCGACTGGTGTACTTCTCACCCCCATCTTACCTTTCTCCCTCTAAATTTAGCTATTGGTTTTCTTTCCCGAGTTCTCTCATTCAACTAAGCTGCCCTTCCAGAGTCATCTCTTTTCATCTCCACTCTTCCCCTGTCTTTCCCCCCCCCCACCCCAGATATCCCTCCAGACTTTCCCCCACTCTCCCTCACCCATGTTCCTCACCCTCATCCACTTTTTTCTTTTTTAAATCAAAGCAACATCCCCTCGTCCCCAGATATTCCCCCTTCTCTCCTTCCCCATTCATTTATCCCCCTCCCCTCCACCTTCCCCCTCCCTCTAAACTCACCCACCTAACTCCATACCATATTTCATTCCATTATCTTTCCTAACCACACCTGTTCATTCCCACTCCATTTCAGTCTCTCCCTCTCACCCTACCAACCCCACCCTCATCCTTCTCTTCCACACTTTTCCACCTGCCTTTATCCTCTCGCATCCACCTTTCTCTATGTTCCAGATCATTTCATTATATGTCTCTTTCAGACTCATCTCCTTCTTCCAGCCTTCCTCCCTCACCCTAGATCAGATCTCCCTCCCTCTCTCGCTCCCACACTAGCCATGCTCCCCCTCTTCCCTTCTCTCACACTTACCCTTGTTCCCCATCCCTTCCAACCCAGTCTTTCCCCTCCCTGTCCTGCCTCTCCCCTCTATTCACATCAGTCTTCATTTACCATCACTCCATTACCTTCCTTAATTCCCTGATCCCGCTCAACTACCTTCTCCTGCTTTTTGTCCAATAATTCCTCCCCAGTCCATGTCCTCAACCAGCTCAAACCATCTTCATATTGTTCCCTCTCCTCACCTCTCCAACACTTCCGTTCTCAGGGGCAATACTTCTCTTCCTACCATATCCCCAACACCAACGTTCACCCACACCAATAGCATCACTTCTAGTCACCCTGTAGCTGGCTGTACTCCAGTCTTCCCCATAATCTCCCCTCTCCCTGCCTCTCCACCACCTCCCCCGATCTACCTCATCCATCTAACACCGCAACCCCAACTCATCCCCTCTCATCCCTTCCCCTCCACTCATGTAATCATTTAGTTTACCACTCCAGTCTTACCCCCTCCCCTCCTCCCCCGTCCCCTTCGTTCCTCCCCACCCCATTCCTTCTTCCCCACCTCATTCCCCCACCCACCCCCACCCACCCCACCTTCAGAAGCCAGCCACCTAGATGACAAGGGCCACTGATGAGGAGGGTAGTTAGCCGCGTCGTGTAAAACCGCACCACAACACCTCTCACTGAGTTATAGCACCTTGATTTGTGTGTGTGTGTGTGTGTGTGTGTGTGTGTGTGTGTGTGTGTGTGCTTCTGGACTGGTGACGATGAGAGAGAGAGAGAGAGAGAGAGAGAGAGAGAGAGAGAGAGAGAGCAGTTGGAGGAGAAAGAGGGGAAATGAAGAACAAGAGCTAGAGGGTGAGGATAGAAGGAGAGAAGGAAGATAGATAATATTTCTCATTTACTCGAATGGATGTGCTTCCGGATTGGTGACGAGGGGACAGGGAGCAAGGGGAAGAGGGAGAGAAAGGAGGGAAGGAGAGGTAGAAAGGAGGGAGAGGGAAGGGGAAGAGAAGGAGAAGAAAAGAGGAAGGGCGAGGGGACAGTGAGCTACGGGCCCATGATGATAATTTTTTTCTCAAGTGAATATGCTTCTACATTGATGAAGAGGGGACGGTGGGGGAGAGAGAGAGAGAGAGAGAGAGAGAGAGAGAGAGAGAGAGAGAGAGAGAGAGAGAGAGAGAGAGAGAGAGAGAAGAAGAAGAAAAGAAGAAAGGGGGCGACAGGAGGGAACAAGGAAGAGTTGATAATGGGATGCTGGAGGAGAAGGAAGCCAGAGAACCAGCATAAAAAAAAGAAAGAAAACAAGCAACGTAACCAGAAAGCGATCATATTAAGATGGAGAAAAATATAAAACCCAAAACTGATGAAAAAAGAGGCAACAAAAGATTATTAAAGAAAGTCGCCTCATCAGGAGCGAAGGAGCTTTTGGGTAGGTAATTTGGAGCGGCGTTAGGTCAGTGATAAACCCCTTCCATTAACCCTACCTGCACTTCACCCCTAATAGGCCACACCAGGTTATAGCCCCTTAGCCCATTTGATACCAAGGCGCCCTTAAATGGTTACCACTTAAGGGAGTGTTTTCTTGAGGAATAAGGCATCTTTTGGACACCTATTCTTGCAGGTTGAGGAGGCTGGCACCTCTCCCTTAGCGATTTATTTTTGGGTATGGTCTGGTTCATCTGTTGAAAATTATATATGCAGAACATGGCGATATTAGAATGATTTGTGTAATAGGGAGGACAGTAATGTATAATAAGGAAAATAAGTCGCTTGGGAAGAGGTGTTAGGGAGCTTCCTTAATCGACAAGAATACGGGCCTTGGGTTGTCACTCAGTGTAGAGTCACCTGAAGTTAGCAGTATGATCGATGAGGGAATTGTAGGTCCCCCAACTCTCAAAGAAAAAATAATAGTGCAGATTAAAAAATAATATAAAAACCAAGCAAAATGGAAAACAAGACTCATCGGAAGAAAATTAAAACACGAAAAATGAGAGAATAAAGACCAAAAAATGAAGACAAAAGAGAAAGACTGAAAACAAGAAGGAAGCAACGAAGGAGAACGAAATATGCAAAATGTTGTGGATTCCAAGCAGCCAGACACAAGAGATATCGCTCGCTGTATTCACCTCCTTTCACCGCCATATATTCTCACTGACCCTAGACAATTTTATTCAGCGAAGAGGGTACAGAATTCTATATATTTTTCTGCTTGTGTTGATGGAGATTAGGTTGTTTTGTTTTCGTTAACCTCCGAGTAATTTATTTAACAAGGTAAAACCTTAAAGGGTTGGATAGTTGATAATCACCTTTATTTGCGTATTATATTGTGGTTAACTCGTTTCGATTTCATTTCTCTCTCTCTCTCTCTCTCTCTCTCTCTCTCTCTCTCTCTCTCTCACGTGCCTGTCTGTTAGGAGGAAATTTTCAGACAAATTAGAGACGCCATTTTTCTTATGCTTAATTTTGCTTACCGGTGTTAGGACTCCATATTATAATTACAAATCATAATAGATAGATAGATAAATAGATAGATAGACAGCTCTATGCGAGCCTGGGAATGGGAAATGATCTTGCAAGTTACACTGAGGAAAAGCTGACGACAGATTACGAAGTAGCCAGTAAGGAGATGATGCAGTTAGTTGTCAGCAATTCAGAAGGTGAACAAAGCCTTGCTGACCATACACACACATACACACATACTCACACACAGGCTTCTAGAACTTTCCAATCACAGGGAACACACGTGATACGTCTCCTGTTTCACCAGAATTTAGGAAAGAGAGCTCAGAAGGAAGCTAGCCATAGAACAGACAGGTCGCAGGGAGAAGGGCTTAGCAACTTGAGAGAGAGACAGAGAGAGCGAGACAGGGAGACAGGGACTCTACTCATACTCACTCGTGAGTGAGAGACTTGTTAATATTTCCAAGACAAATAAAAATAGTCCCATACTATTCTTTACCTCTCCTGTCATTGCACGACAAATGGGAAAGAAGATTATCTACTTACAAAGACAACAACCGCTCGTCCACAAGTCTAATATATATAACTCCTCTACAAAGGAGCTACAAAGTCTTTTATGACATTTGGTGGCAGCGAACGTATACGAACCTCGTCTACGAATCAACAGTGAATTCCTACAAAATATCAAGATTGAAAACAAGAATACCTCTCACACCCAACAACTAACAACTAGCTCCTGATAGTATTCTCTCCAACCAGCCCCCTCCGTTTCCACGATCATCACGCTGATTTAGAAGTGATCACATGACGCCTTGCAAGTAGTTTAACAAAGTACTGATACAGACAATCTTGAAATTTCTACGACGAACCAACGAACTACAACCATCTACAATCAACTACAAGTAACAACTCTACGAGTCGTCTGTATAATCTTCTACACGCACCTACAAGTAGCGGCAGTCTTCATCCCACAACGAGTAAATCACAAGAGAAAAGGACCGAGAAAACATCGACAAAGAAAAACGGAACAAACAAACGAAGAATGAGACACGACTCATAACTCACAACCACCAGACCTCACCCTCCTCTCTCTGCTACATCCACCCAACCTCCACCGCTTACGCAGGTGTGAAGAGGTCAAGACGACGAAGCAAATACCAAGTCCATATTCACAACTCATCTTACTCACTCATCTTCACTCAAGTTACTCATCGCTACTCATTCACTCACCACAGCTACCAGTGTGGGAAGTCGACGTCATCATGCGTGCTTGCTGAAAAGACGCCACGTCAGTCAACTCACCACCTGCACCACCACTCACACCATTCCCACCACGGTAAAAATTAGTGAGTTACATAGTTACTTCATTTATACAATACACAGTGATAGACAATAAGCTTCTGCACAAACATATAAAACGTGCTGTATAGTTACAGCTTAAATACACATACTTACTTCAGTTATCTGCATAACTCAAACACTAAATAATCACCAACAATAAATATTCTACACTGTATATATTCATTCATTTATTATAACATTTATTTACTACCGACGAGTGTTACCATTTATACCTACATAAAATACGTGTTTCATACATACAGCTATACATTATTATATCTACAAAGTAATAAAGAAAATATACCATCACAGTTACTCAGTGAGCGATTAAAAGAACTGCATTAAACATTTATTAATTAAAACTACCTAGTGGAAACATATAAATTAAGTTACAAGGAAAACCAGAGAAAAAAAAAATGGCCAACACAAATGGCGTTAGCAAGAATGAACATCTTCAACACAATCGTGAAGACAGTGATTTCCACACAGTGCTGACACATATATTGGCCACGATAGGTACAAGTGAACAACAAGTCAGTGTATATAGTTAATACTGTATATAGTGTATATATTTTTTTTTATATAAAATAACAAAATATGGGACTATATAATATCATTTTCAGTAATATCTGTGCAATATAAACTAAACTTTAAAAAAGTATCCCAAGGAAATTAGCCAGTAATTATGCAACCATGAACAACATAGAAAAAGCGTACACAAGCGAAGAAAAACAAACTATAGAAAATCAATACATACAAAAAAAAAAAAAGTAAGAAAGAAAAAAGAGAGAAATAGAGTAAGATCACATAACAAACAAATGAAAATAAGTGTAAGTGTTACTACATATGCCAAAATACCACATAAACTACAAACAAAAAAGCAAATTGTTGTCTCCACAAGCAAGTGGCATGGCACATCATCACATAAACTCCATCTATAAGTGAAACAAAAAAACAGATTGTTGTCTCCACGAGCCAGTGGCATGTCACATCATCATTATCATCGACCGCAGCATGACCGGATTCATATGTCAGGACTGCAATTATTACAATTATGTAACGACAAACAATTGCATTATGTTACACTTGCTACAATTATGTAACGACAAACAATTGCATTATGTTACACTTGCTACAATTATGTAACTACAAATGATATGTAACAATTATGTAACGACAAACGATTGCATTATGTTACATTTGCTACAGTTATGTAACTACAAACAATATGTACCATTTATGTAACAGTTGCATTAACAAGATGTAACTTTTATGTAACTTTAACTACAATTATGTAACTACAAACAATATGTACCAATTTATGTAACAGTTGCATTAACAAGATGTAACTTTTATGTAACTTTAACTACAATTATGTAACTACAAACGATATGTAACAATTATGTAACGACAAACGATTGCATTATGTTACACTTTACCATTTATGAAACAGTTGCATTAACAAGATGTAACTTTTATGTAACTTTAACTACAATTATAAGGCCAAGACACTTATGTAACAGTTGCATTAACAAAATGTAACTACAATTATAAGGCCAACACAATTATGCATTACCACAATATTTTGTAACAATTCATAAAATGTTACAATTATGTATTACCACAATGTTAGTACAATATTATAAGTCATACAACTATAGCACAATTCTGTATTACCAGTATCATCATACAAGTTAGGTGAAATATTAGACATTACTAAAGTGATAACTCAATATGTAATGTATAACCTAGCAGTATTACCACTGCACAATTATATGCGTATGTCTGTTATACATACACATCTCACAAAATGTATACAACTTGTTTAGAATGTAATATTACTGAATAATCACTATTTACTATGAATATTATATGTATACAATATTATAATCAATATTATATACTAATAGATTAGCATATGTCAATGATAATTGCTGTCGGAGGTCCTTCAGCTGCGTGGACCGAGCATATGTTAGGACTCCATATTATAATTACAAATCATAATAGATAGATAGATAAACAGATAGATAGACAGCTCTGTGGGAGCCTGGGAATGGGAAATGATCTTGCAAGTTACACTGAGGAAAAGCTGACGACAGATTACGAAGTAGCCAGTAAGGAGATGATGCAGTTAGTTGTCAGCAATTCAGAAGGTGAACAAAGCCTTGTTGACCATACACACACATACACACATACTCACACACAGGCTTCTAGAACTTTCCAATCACAGGGAACACACGTGATACGTCTCCTGTTTCACCAGAATTTAGGAAAGAGAGCTCAGAAGGAAGCTAGCCATAGAACAGACAGGTCGCAGGGAGAAGGGCTTAGCAACTTGAGAGAGAGACAGAGAGAGCGAGACAGGGAGACAGGGACTCTACTCATACTCACTCGTGAGTGAGAGACTTGTTAATATTTCCAAGACAAATAAAAATAGTCCCATACTATTCTTTACCTCTCCTGTCATTGCACGACAAATGGGAAATAAGATTATCTACTTACAAAGCTACTCAAGTATAACAACCGCTCGTCCACAAGTCTAATATATATAACTTCTCTACAAAGGAGCTACAAAGTCTTTTATGACACTGGTACAGTACTTATTTTCGTCGTATTTTTCCGACTTTCACACCAGGAGTTAAATCTTGGTAATTTATGTGTCGCTACTTTTCCCTTCTCTGTCTGTCTGTCTGGCTGTCCAATTTCTCTTTCTTCCTGTTTTCAGTTTTCTCATTTTTCGTGTTTGTTTATCTGTATCCCTGTAATTAGGCCTGTGTTTCTGTTTTATATCTGTCTGTTTACTAACCTATTTATTTATCAGTCTTTGCTCTGCCGGTTCAGTTGTTTGTCTGTTTATTGGCATTATTCTGAAGCATATTTCCTATCCATATTGTCTTTCAGTGCCTGTCTCTCAAGGGTATATTTCACCTTATTTACGGATATCCGTGTCTTTCACAGATATTTGTCTTATATGTTAATCGGTGTATTATTCTCTATGATTATCCGCAGGTTTGTCTGTATATATATATATATAAATATATAGTATATATATATATATATATATATATATATATATATATATATATATATATATATATATATATATATATATATATATATATATATATATATATATATATATATATATATATATATATATATATATATATATATATATACAGTATATGTATATATATATATATATATATATATATATATATATATATACAGTATATGTATATATATATATATATATATATATATATATATATATATATATATATATATATATATATATATATATATATATATATATATATATATATATATATATATATATATATATATATATATATAATCCCAGCAATTACCACCCCACACATCTGATGCGAATAACGGTATATCTGTCGTAATAAACATTTGGGTTTATTGACCTTAGGGGAATGTAAATACAACACCAGTTATGTCAACAAACACACACACACACACACACACACACACACACACACACACACAAACACACACACACACACACACACACACACACACACACACACACACACACACACAAAAACACACACATACACACACACACACACACACACACACACGCAGCTACAAATGACCATCCGACCCATTACAGTACTCACACTGACTCAGTGGTAATTTATCTGTCGTAATAAACATGAAGCTTCATTAACCTCAACGGATGTAAGTGCACCACCAGTCATGTCGGCAGTATACGCACACATGTATACCACGATCACATACACACACACCGATACATAAACATTTGGATGCATGACACGTACAGATAAATGAACAAAACACACATATCTTACTGGTATGGCACCTTGGCACACACACACACACACACACACACACACACACACACACACACACACATTTTTTTTCAAGAATATATCTCACTACACTCCCTCCCCTCCCCTCCTGTTTCCTGTCTCTTCCTTCTCCATTTCCTCTCCAAGATTTCTCTCTCTCTCTCTCTCTCTCTCTCTCTCTCTCTCTCTCTCTCTCTCTCTCTCTCTCTCTTTCCTCTCTTCTCCTCTACCTCCTTTCTCCTTGTCCACCATCCTGCTTCTCCTTTCTCCTTAATCTCTACCTTCTCCATCCTTCCTCCTCTCATTCACCCCGCCTCTTCTCACTACTCACAATTCTCTTCCTTTACTTTGCTTTTCTCCATTTTCCTCTCCCCCCTCCCCGCTTCCCTCTTATTTCTTCCATTCCATCTCACCGTCTCCCCTTCCCCAACTCTCATTTTTCCCCAGTGACCAGGATACTGTGCTTTTCATTCTTCTATCCTCTTCTATCCTATTCGTCCCATCGGTCTTCCAAGCCGTTCTCTTCTCTTCTTTCCCCTGCCTCTTCCTCCTCTTTCCTCTTACATTACCTTTCCACTGCCTCTTTCAGTCTTTTTATCCGAGCTATACTTTCTCTTGACTTTCTTCTGTCCTTTTTTCTCACCCCGCCTCTCCACTTTCTTTTTCCCATCTCGGCCTCTTCCTCTTCTCATCCCTACCACTTCCTCTACGTTTCCCTTCCTTGCCTCTCCCTCTCCCCCACCATTATCCCCTTTCCCTCTTCCCTGCCTTTCCCTCTCCTTCTCCTCTGCCTCTCCTTCTCGCTTCCTCTCCTCCCTTATCTTTCCGCCACTTCAACCTCTCCATTGCCACTTCCATCCCTTTCCACTCCTCTCCCTTCACTCTTCAGTTCCCTTCCACTCCTGTCCCTTCCTTCTCCTTGTCCATTACCTCTCCCTATCCACTCCTCTGTCTTCTCTCTCCGTTCTCACCCCCTCTTCCCTCTCAACCACCCTGCCCTTTCTCCCACCCTCCCCTCTCTCCCTGGCGTGAACTATGGCATCAGTCCAAGTCCCTGACACCCCGGCCACCCACCCGTAGTTACTAATTGGCGCCAGGTAGGGACAGGGTCTGGTCCGGATCCTATTTCATAACCTGTCAGAATAGGCGCCCTGTTTTCTGCAACCTTCCTTTGACACTCTGGTGGGGAGTGAGTATTTTTTCCTTATTTCTCCTTTATGTTTTCGTATTTTGCCTCGGTGGTGCTGTGCTAGAAATTTGAAATCTTAGAAGGTCATATTTAATGCGCTGCGGTTGATGTCCAGGAGGTGCTAGACGATTTTTATTTTTGCTATGATACAGGCAGGTGATTTCTTGCCAGACGGTTTTATTTTTGCTACGGTACCTCCATACGAATTTATATTTGCTGCGGTACTCGACAGACGATTTTATTTACGGTACCGCTAGACGATTTTGTTTAGCTTAGGAGAGACCTCTTGCAGTGACTGGATTTAGACGATTTTTCTGGCTTAGACGATAGTCTTTAATACCTCAGTTAAACCTTTCGTAGTGAAAGATTTATAAACCGTCTCCATTAAGTCCTATTTTACGATGATGTTTTTTATAATGTATTTTTTGCAAGCGACAGACCAATTCCTTTCGTTCAAGAGACATCCTTGAGCAAGAGTTTTTTTTTTTTTAATAACTTATTCTTGCGTCCTCGAGACAGTAAGAGGATTAAGAGATTTTTTTTACTTCCTGCTTATGGGAGATCATTCCTAATCTACTTAAAATCGTCATCTAATAGCCCAAATAGAAAATGGAAAATTAGACATCGCAAGGAAGTATTTAAAAGTCCTATCGATAATATGTCCTGAATCTTTGTGGTTTTGGTTTATGGATGGTGTGACGAAGGTGGAATGATTGTTGGACAGACGATACTGGCAGATTCACAGACTGACTTACGATATTATATCTCTCGTAGCTAAGATTTTGTGTCTCCAGGGAGAGGAATAGGCTTCTGAAGATTGTACTTGTCTACTTTCCTTGTCCTCCCCACAGAAATGCATTATAGTTAGGACGGGAATGGCTAGAGTGTTTGCGAATCCGGGTACTGAGGAATTGTTTATATAGTGAGGGTGGAAGTTGAGGGATGGGTGAACAATATGATGACGAGTGTACCTAGCTTCGTTCCAGTTTACTTTTTTTTTCAGCTTTCTCTCTTACGTATCTGTTTCTTACGTAGTCATCTCTTTTTCATGTAGTTATCCTCCATTTTTGTCACACATTTCTCCATCATCTCTCTCTTTCACCTTCACACAATCTGTCTTTCTCAGGTCTCTTTCACGTCTCTGCATCTCTCAATCATCTCCCGTAGCTGTCTTCTCCAACTCTGTCTTCTGTCATGTCTCTCCACTTGTCTCCCATCTCTCTCGCTCATTCCCCTCCCTCTTGGCTCTTTCCCGCTTCTCCATTTCCTCTCACTCCTCCTTCACCTCTCACAATAGCTTTATTGCTCAGCTCTTACTTCTCTTCCTCCTTCCTCCATCCCCTCTTGTCACTACCCTCCTCTCTCTTCCATTTCTCTTCATCTCACACCTTCCCTTCCTTCTGAGATCGCTTTCCCAACCCGTCGTCTCCCCCTCCGTCCCTCATCTCGTTTAACTTCTCAAACCTCATCTTCTCCCTCCCCCGGCCCTCTCATTCCTCTTCATTTCCCCTAACCTATCATCCTTACTCTCATCTCTCTTTCCTCCTTCCCCTCCTCACTTCTCACTCACACCCTCTGCCGTATTGCCCTCTTACCTCGTCCCTCCCATTCAGTTGCTTTCTCACTCCTCCCCTCTCCTTCTTTCTCCTCCTTTTCTCCTTTCCCCTCCCCGCCCTCTCCCTTTTTTCCTTTCCTTCCCCCTCCTTCTTCTCTTTCTGTGCAGTCTCACTAGTCCGTCTACACGTTCCTAGCCTTTCTTTGCAACCCGTCTCACCTCAGCCCCTAGCTTCCCTCACCTCTCTCCAGTTCTCTCTACCTACCTGTCTTTTCTCATCTTCAGTCCCTTATCTCTTACTTCCCTACCTCCCGCTCCTCTACCTCTCGTTGTACTGTACACCTGTTCCCTCTCAAACCTCTTCCCTTCCAACCCACACCTCTCATTCTCTCGCTGCCCTTTCACCTATGCTGCTCTCTTACTATACCGTCTCCTCTCCCCTCCCACTCCTACCCCTATTCCTCTTCTTCTCTGCCCTCCCTCCTCCCTCCCTCCTCCTCTCCCTTCCCCCAGGACAGTGACACCTAGGGATCACGCAGTACATACAATCAGGCCTCAGTGATAAAGGTACCCACCCGACCCGGCTTCATAATACCCGTACCTACCTATCCGCCGTGGAATGTCGGGTACAGTGGTGGGATGGGTACGACTCTGGGTACTCCTGTTCACAGAGGGAGTACAAAGGAGTACAAAGAAAAGCAAACAGTCAAAGAGTAATGATGGTCCTTTCTAGGCTGTTACGGAGAAGACTATGGCTGTGATATATATTTCTATGAGGTGAAGATAGGGATAGCAAAGCAAGAGAGTTCCTCTCATAATAAAGAACTGACCCCCTTATAAAATGTGCTCCAGTTCCCTCATGAGAAAGTACTGTACTCCGAGGGACGTGGCTGTCACATCCCGTTAATCCTTATCAATGCAATGTCTTTATGCCTTTTTTTTTTTTTTTATTCTTGCTGCCACGAGACGACTTTATTCAGCTTGCCATTAACTCCTTCGCAACTACGATATTTTTTTTTTGTAGTTCGGTCTTACAGGTGTCATACTATTTTCTTAAGTTTTATGGGACACACCTTTTAATCTCAGGAATATAAACATCCTCTCTCATCGGGTTTACCACAAGAGGACTTTGCTAAATAGAATAAAATCGCCTGAAGGTAGCAAGAATCAAGTTAAATGTGGCGTCATCGTCTTGAAGGGATTGCTATATACCCGTGAGGAATGTCAAGCCAGTGGAGCAAACACGTCGGTAGATACTGGCGTGGTGAAGCCTAAAGGAGACCCTAGTGTAAAGACTTCGACAGGGTGGGTGTTATCTGAAACGAATCGCAACTGGTTCCGTTCTCCCTTAGTACATCCCCCAACTTCTGCTGTCCCTTTACCCCCTCCCATACCCCTTGGCTACTGTGGACTACTCCCCCCCATCTGTCCCCTACTCCCTCCTTCCCTCTTCTCATCCACTTATCCCCCCATCTTCCCCTCTTCTTGTCCCCTGCTCCCCCCCTCTTCTCCTCCTTTGTTCCCTTCTCCTCCCTATTATCCCTCTACTTGCCCCCACACACCGCTTTCTAACTTTGCCTTCATCTCTCCCACTCTCATCCTTCATATTTTTGTTACTCTTGCAGTTCTCATCCCTTTCAAACATTCCCTCACCTCTCATTCCTTCCTAACTCCCTCACCCTACATACCTTTCTAACTCACTCATCTCTCATCCCCATCCTAACACTCTCACCTCTCATTCCTTCCTAACTCCCTCACCTTTCATTCCTTCCTAACTCCCTCACCCTACATACCTTTCTAACTCACTCATCTCTCATCCCCATCCTAACACTCTCACCTCTCATTCCTTCCTAACTCCCTCACCTTTCATTCCTTCCTAACTCCCTCACCCTACATACCTTTCTAACTCACTCACCTCTCATCCCTTCCTAACACTCTCACCTCTCATCCCTTCCTAACTCCCACACCTCTTATCTCTTCCTAACTCCCTCGCCTCTCATTCCTTTTTTTTTTTTTTTTTTTTCCTATCACTCGTAGAGAGAAAAGCTGGAGATAAGAACAAGACTCTTGATGCCTCTGTATTTTTAACCAGCCATTGCCCATCATTACAAACCGCAGTCACAAGTGTTATACGGAGGTCACACGTATTTCATCTTCGTCAAGTGCTTCAGAAACAATCGTAAAACTTTTGTCTAGCCATACCGATAGCCATTAAAATTTTCATTTTTCATTTTTCATTATTATTATTATTATTATTATTAGTAGTAGTAGTAGTAGTAGTAGCAGTAGTAGTAGTAGTAGCAGTAGTAGTAGTAGTAGTAGTAGTAGCAGTAGTAGTAGCAGTAGTAGAAGTAGTAGAAGTAGTAGTAGTACAGTAGTAGTAGTAGTAGTATTTGTTTTATTTTTTTAAGTAAAATAAAATCAACTTGTTTCTTCATCTGATTCGACCCCCATATTTGCAGATTTCCAAAGTTGTAGCTGCTATCCTTGTCTGATTCTTCATGAGCAGCTGTGTTTCATCCGGCAAAAGGTGTTTTTTTTTTTGTTTTTTTTCCTTTTTGGTGGTTATGTAGATCTAACTCACATGCTCGTACAACTATTATTTGTGTGTGTGTGTGTGTGTGTGTGTGTGTGTGTGTGTGTGTGTGTGTGTGTGTGTGTGAGAGAGAGAGAGAGAGAGAGAGAGAGAGAGAGAGCATGGAAATCCTAACTCACATCATTCAGCTTTATCTTTATGGATTTTCTTGAAATTTACCTTCATGAATATATTTTTAACGTCTGGGTAAGGTAAAGCCAGCTCATTGTATCCTTCGTCTAGCCCTGAGGAATAATGTTGAGGAAGTCCAAAAGTGATAAAGCAATTTATGGGATTCTCCACTTACTTTGCATAAATGTGTGTGGCTTTTATTTCTTAGGTTATTTATTTATTTATTTTTTGGAATGTCAAGTCGGGTCCTTTGTTGCTAGTTCCAGGCCTCATGGTGCGTGTTTCTGCGTGTGCGTGTGTGTATGCATGCCTGTGTGTGTGGGTGTGTACGCGTGTGAGTGTGTGTATCTTAATGTATCTGTCATAGTTTGCGTGCGTGTGTGTGTGTGTGTGTGTGTGTGTGTGTGTGTGTGTGTGTGTGTGTGTGTGTGTGTATTTTTAAGTCTAAGTAAGCTGGTATTTACCTTAAACTGTTATATCAAACCTTATGTGTATTTCCTTTATAAGCTGAAGTGGACCAAAATAACTCACATAATATGGGTTACTCCTGCTCCCTCATGGATTATAATTATTATAATTATTATTATTATCATTATTATTATTATTATTATTATTACTACTACTACTACTACTACTACTACTACTATTATTATTATTATTATTATTATCATTATTATTCAAGGTCCAAGTCACTTATTCGTGGTTTATTTTTCTCCTCATTACTTGAATCTTTTTTCTTCGGGTGATATAAAACTTACTTATTTTTTACCGAACACTCGAAGGTCTATAATTTTCGGAATCCATAATCACACTTCCATTTAATCACACTAGAGGCGACGACCAAGACAAATAAAATTTCTGTGTTTGGAAAGCGTATAATTATGACTGAAATTATCCGTAGGTGACGAGAATATGAAAAAAAATCCCATCTTAGTGGGAAAATTAGTATATATATATATACTGTATATATATATATACATATATATATATATATATATATATATATATATATATATATATATATATATATATAAAGTATCCGACTTTCCCGTGCACTATAGGCGACTTCCAGAGAGATAGTTGCTGTGTACCTTCGCTCTGTCTTGAGTCTGGGTAGTGTATGATCTTGAAGAAAATCGTAAGGAGATGGCTAGAATTAAACACTTCCTCATCCCCCCTTCATACTCTAGGAGACGTTCAAGACAAAAAAGACAATTATTTTATAATTATCTACCCCCAAGCACGCTCCAATTTTCTTTACAGTCATGAGTACAATCGTGCAGAGATATTCAGAGTTAGTCACGTTTCCCCATTGAAGACGCGAAAATAATCACGTTCCCTCATTTAAGACGCAAAAAAAAACACACTCCCCCATTCAAGACGTCAAAATAACCATCTTCCCCAATTCAAGATGCATAAAATAATCACGTTCCCCCATTGAAGACGCCAAAATAATCATGTTCCCCTATTCAGATGCAAAAATAATCACGTTCCCCATTGAAGACACCCCGATAATCACGTTCCCCCATTTAAGAAGCAAAAATAATAACGATCCCCCATTTAAAATGCAAAAACAATCACGTTCCCCCATTGAAGACGCAAAAATAATCACGTTCCTCATTGACGACGCATAAATAATCACGTTCCCCCTTTGAAGACGCAAAAATAATCACGTTCCCCCATTGAAGACGCAAAAATAATCACGTTCCCCCATTGAAGACGCAAAAATAAGCATGTTCCCCCATTGAAGACGCAAAAATAATCACGGTCCCCCATTGAAGACGCAAAAATAATCACGCTCCGCCATTGAAGAGAAACAAAAAATCACGCTCCCCCATTCAAGACGTCAAAATAACCATCTTCCCCAATTCAAGATGCATAAATTAATCACATTTCCCCATTGAAGTCGCCAAAATAATCACGTTCCCCCATTCGATATGCAAAAATAATCACATTCCCCCATTCAAGACGCCCAAAAAATCACGTTCCCCCAATTAAGAAGCATAAATAATAACATTCCCCCATTTAAAATGCAAAAATAATCACGTTTCCCCATTGAAGACGCAAAAATAATTACGTTCCCCCACTGAAGATGCAAAAATAATCACGTTCCCCCATTGAAGACGCAAAAATAATCAAGCTCCCCCATTTAAGACGCAAAAATAATCACGTTCCCCCATTCAAGATGCAAAACTAATGACTTTCCCCCATTCAAGACACCCAAAAAATCACGTTCCCCCAGTGAAGACGCAAAAATAATAATGTTCCCTCATTCATAACGTAAAAACAATCACGTTCCCATATTGAAGAAGCAACAATAATCATGTTTCCCCACTGAATATGCAAAAATAATCACGTTCCCCCATTGAAGATGCAAAAATAATCATGTTCCCCCATTGAAGATGCAAAAATAATCACATTTCCCCAATGAAGATGCAAAAATAATCACGCTCCCCATTGAAGATGCAAAAATAATCATGTTCTCCCATTCAAGATGCAAAACTAATCACGTTTTCCGATTCAAGACGCCCAAAAAATCACGTTCCCCCATTGAAGACGCAAAAATAATAACGTTCCCCCATTTATATCGCAAAAACAATTACGTTCCCAATGTGAAGACGCAAAAATAATCATGTGCCCCCATTGAAGATGCAAATATAATCACGTTCACCCATTGAAGATGCAAAAACGATCACGTTCCCCCATTGAAGACACCCAAATAATCACATTCTCCCACTGAAGACGCAAAAAATAATCACTTTCCCACACTGAAGACGCAAAACAAATCACGTTCCCCCACTGAAGATGCAAAAATAATCACGTATCCCCATTCAAGATGCAAAAATAATCACGTTCCCCCATTGAAGACGCCCAAATAATCACGTTCCCCCATTGAAGATGCAAAAATAATCACGTTCCCCCATTTATGACGCCATAATAATCACGCTCCCCCATTCAAGAACTCAAAATAATCATCTTCACTAATTCAAGATGCAAAAATAATCACGTTCCCCCATTTATGACGCCAAAATAATCACGTTCCCCCATTGAAGATGCAAAAATAATCACGTTCCCCAATGAAGACGCAAAAATAAACACGTTCCCCCATTTAAGACGTCAAATTGATCATCCTTCCCAATTCAAGATGCAAAAATAATCACGTTGCCCCATTTAAGACGCCAAAATAATCACGTTCCCCTATTCAAGATGCAAAACTAATCACGTTCCCCATTGAAGACACCCAAAAAATCACGTTCCCCATTTAAGATGCAAAAATAATAACGATCTCCCATTTAAAATACAAAAACAATCACGTTCCCCCATTGAAGATGCAAAAATAATCACGTTCCCCCATTGAAGACGCAAAAATAATCAAGTTCCCACATTGAAGACGCAAAAATAATCACTTTCCCCCATTGAAGACGCAAAAATAATCACGTTCCCCCATTGAAGACGCAAAAAAACAAGTTCCCCCATTGAAGACGCAAAAATAATCACGTTCCCCCATTGAAGACGCAAAAATAATCACGTTCCCCCATTGAAGACACACAATAAATCACGTTCCCCCATTCAAGACGTCAAAATAACCATCTTCCCCAATTCAAGATGCCTAAATTAATCACATTTCCCCATTGAAGACGCCAAAATAATCACGTTCCCCAATTCGAGATGCAAAAATAATCACGTTCCCCCATTGAAGACGCCAAAATAATCACTTTCCCCCATTTGAAGAGGCCAAAATAATCACGTTCCCCCATTGAAGACGAAAAAATATTCACGTTCCCCCATTGAAGACGCAAAAATAATCACGTTCCCCCATTTGAGATGTAAAAATAATCACGTTCCCCCATTCAAGACGTCCCAAAAATCACGTTCCCCCATTTAAGAAGCAAAAATAATAACGTTCCCCCATTTAAAATGCAAAAACAATCACGTTCCCCCACAGAAGACGCAAAAATAATCACGTTCCCCCATTCAAGACGCAAAAACAATCACGTTCCCCCATTGAAGATGCAAAAATAATCACGTTCCCCATTGAAGACGCAAAAATAATCACGCTCCCCCATTGAAGATGCAAAAATAATCACGTTCCCCCATTTAAGACTCCAAAATAATCACGTTCCCCCATTCAAGATGGAAAACTTATCACGTTCCCCCATTTAAGACGCAAAAATAATAATGTTCCCCATTTTTATCGGAAAAACAATCACGTTCCCAATTTGAAGACGCAAAAATAATCATGTGCCCCCATTGAAGATGCAAAAATATAATCACGTTCCTCCATTGAAGATGCAAAAAAGATCACGTTCCCCCATTGAAGACACCCAAATAATCACTTTCTCCCATTGAATATGCAAAAATAAGCTCTTTCCCCCATTGAAGACGCAAAAACAATCACGTTCCCCCATTGAAGACGCCCAAATAATCACGTTCCCCCATTGAAGATGCAAAAATAATCATTTTCCCCAGATGAAGACGCCAAAATAATCACGTTCCCCCATTCAAAACGTCAAAATAATCATCTTTCCTAATTCAAGATGCAAAAATAATCACGTTCTCCCATTTATGACGCCAAAATAATCACGTTCCCCCATTGAAGATGCAAAAATAATCACGTTCCCCATTGAAGACGCAAAAATAAATACGTTCCCCCATTTAAGACGTCAAAATAATCATCTTTCCCAATTCAAGATGCAAAAATAATCACGTTGCCCCATTTAAGACGCAAAAATAATAACCTTCCCCCATTTAAAACGCAAAAACAATCACGTTCCCCCATTGAAGACGCAAAAATAATGACCTTACCCCCATTCTAGACACAAGGACAATCACTACGTATCTTCCTTTTAACTACGCTCTGTCCTGGTGTTTAGAAAGCGTGTAATGGCGTCTGTGTGCTTGGTTATGAGTGATTGGGGTGCGTGTAATGAGCGAGAGGGCCAAAGGGAATATTAGGCAGGGAAAGCAGCCACGATTTTGGGGTCTGGAACAGCGGGGGGCCGTTCCAGTGCGTGACACAACCCCCCAGCTGCTGCTGCTTGAAGAGAAAGAGGGGAGGGGAAGGGGTAGCCAGGGAAAAGGGAAAACTGGAAAGCAAGTATTCAAAGGAGATAGAAGGGACGACAGATGAAGATAAATAGATACGGAAATATATATTTTTTATTTGTCTTTCCTTCTGTTCATCTTCTGTAAAAAAAAAAAAAAAAACTGCGAGGAAGAGTAAAAAAGGTAATAAATGAAGAAGGAAAACTGGAAGGTAAGGTAGTTAAGGGAGGAGATAGACTGATAGGTTAACACGTTGATGTATGAATGAAAGAGAAAAAAAAAACTAAAAAAATGAAAATTAAAAGTACGGAAATAAAATCCTAAGAAAGGCAGGTAGATTAATACGCGTATAAATAGATAGATAGATAAATAAATAGATAAGTAGGCAGTTAGACAGATTGATAGACAGATGGATAGATATAGATATGTAGAAACAACCTCGTCGGGAGCGAAGAATGAAAAGAGAAAGATTGCGAGAAGCGGAAAGGTGACAAAAAATCAAGGAAAATCAAGGTATTCAGGAGAGAGAGAGAGAGAGAGAGAGAGAGAGAGATCTAATATTTGGTATCGCCAGCCCCTCCCACTCTCCTCACACTACCTTCATCTCCTTCCACTCTCTCTCCTTCTCTCTCTGACCCCTGCGCCGTCTTCCGTTCCTTATCAACTTTTAGTTAAAATGAATTCAACTTTCCTCCCGTCCTTATCACCCCTCCTGTCAGTCTAAGGATGCTTTTGAAAATAATGAAAGATGTAGATAAGTTTATAATCGATGAGCGTGGAAGCGTGACAAGGTGTGGATAGGGAGAGGGGGAGAGAGGGAGTGTGTGGATGTGGGTGTTAAGACAATGTAGATGAGGATGGATGTGTCGGTAGGAAGTGCGTGTGTGTGTGTGTGTGTGTGTGTGTGTGTGTGTGTGTGTGTGTGTGTGTTTGTTTGTAGGTGTGGATGGATGAAATGGAAAAGTGCGTGGATAGGGAAGGGTGAATGTTTGGGGGAAAGTGTGTGTATGTGCGGGTTGGTAAGGAAGTGTGGATGAGAAACAGGAAGACTATGTTCGTTTGCGTGTGGGAAGAGTGTGTGTTCGTGTGGGTATGGGATTAGTGTCTGTTCGTGTGGGTGTGGGAAGGGTGTGTGTTCGTGTGTGTGCGGGAAGAGTGTGTTCGTGTGGGTGTGGGAAGAGTGAGTGTTCCTGTGGGTGTGGGAAGAGTGTGTGTTCGTGTGGGTGTGAGAAGAGTGTGTGTTCGTGTGGGTGTGTTAAGTGAGTGTGAAAGATTCTAAATTGCTGGATAGAAAGGATGTGTGGATGAGGAGGGATGAGTGTTTGGGTGAAAGATGTGTGAGTGGGAAGGGACGGATGGATGGAAAAGTTGTATTGATGTCTTGGCTGGGATAGTGAGAGTGTGAATGAGGATGGATGGGTGGATGTAAAGGATGTGCGTGGATTAGAAAAGTGTATAAGAGGGAAGAAAATGAATGAATAAAGAAGTATAATAAGGAAGGATAGGTGGATGTACAGGATGTGCATGGATTAGAAAAGTGTATAAGAGGGAAGAAAATGAATGAATAAAGAAGTATAATGAGGAAGGATAGGAGGATGTAAAGGATGTGCGTGGATTAGAAAAGTGTATAAAGGGGAAGAAAATGAATGAATAAAGAAGTATATATTAATGGGAAGGAATATTTAGACTGGGAGAAGTTTGAAAATAGGAGTAATTTAATATTGGAAATTGGTATGTGACTGGAGAAGGATATATGAGAAGGGCGTGAGAATAGGAAGATTTCTGTGTGTGGAGTGGAGTATTTAAGAAGATGAAAGCAATGTTATATGTCAGTTTTAGAAGTGAATGGGGGATAGTTTGTGTGGTGATATGTAATGACATAATGAGAAACCTCGTGTGCTAGAAAATGGTTGATAGAAAAACTGAGCAGAAGGATGACATTGTGCATGGGAGGGGGAACCATTGGTTGTGAAAGGAATGGTGTAGTGAGCAGGGTGTGTGGATGGGAGGACGGGTGTACGTGGGGAAGGAAGGAATGGGCGAGTGGGGAAGGAAGGAGAGGGTAGGGCGGGGTGTTTGCCTGGGATGGGGCATAGGGATGACACGGGATCACGTGAAATAGCGTGGAATGTGGGCAGGATTTCAATACATAGGTGATTGGAGAAAGGTTGCATGCATGGTTTGGGGAGAATATCTGGGGAGTGGGGAGTGGGAGAGATAAGAAGGGGAGTGGGGAGTGGGAGAGATAAGAATGCAAAGGGGAGTATACTATATGGAGGGAGGAGTTCGTTCATCAGGTCTTCTGGATAATATAGATAAGACTGAGAAACGAGCAGGAGAGACTGGGTGCGAGCGAAATGGAAGATAAAAGTTGAAAAGCATGTCATACCTTCCTTTGCCCTGCTCAGTGAACTAATTAACCTTGGGGGAGGAAAGGCTACTCCTCACCTGAATAAGGACGTGTTAAGTCAGTGAAAATAAGTTGGTATAATTCCTGTTGCACTGAAAGAGATAACCACTTTAGTCCGAGGAGTCACACCCGACACAAGTAAAAGTATTTGGTGGTACTCTGAAGGATGGAGAGAGAGAGAGAGAGAGAGAGAGAGAGAGAGAGAGAGAGAGAGAGAGAGAGAGAGAGAGAGTTACGTTCCAAGCTCTCACATAAAACGCAGCACACACAGGAAATGAGGCACCTGTGAAAACTCATACCTGTGCTAATGAGACCATATGACACCTTACGACACCTAATACTCGTAAACTTCCGCCGATGTACCAGAACAAATACTTTGGGTACGGGAGGATCTTAACCCCAGACCTCCATTGTTCAGATGACTCGCTTTTGTTCATGGTAGTTTGAGTGTCGTGGTTGTAAATGCAGTGTGGATGCAGTTATTGAGGGAGAGAGAGAGAGAGAGAGAGAGAAATACTATGTCAGTGCGTTACGGTTGGTTATGCAGAGTACACACACACACACACACACACACACACACACACACACACCAATACTCTGATTCTTAGGCTCGTATTCTCGTCAGTTAAGGAAGCTCCGTAACACCATTTCCTTAGTGATTTATTGATGAATATGGGTGTTTAATATCCTTTGAACGTTATTTATGAAGAGTAGGATTATATTGAAAGGACTTACATAACACAGAAGAGGACAGTAAGGTGTAACAAACAGAGGACGCCAGTAATCTGGTGCATGTTTTTTTTTTTTTATTCATTTGTTTTTCCTTCCTCTGTTCTGTTATTTAAAAAAAAAATCGCTTAAGAAAAGGTGTTAGGGAGCTCTCTGAACCCACGAGAATGCTGACCTGTTTCTCGTCGATATTATGACTGCGACTATGCTTGACCCCCCTATTGACCCCCCCTCTTGACCCCCGGGAAAGGTCATCATTACCTGACCGTAGTCCTGGAGCAGGTGTTTTAACATTTTATGGCATTTCTTGTGTTGCTAGTTTCTCCCCGGTGCATAATATTGTCTTTAAGTTTCTGTGTGTGTGTGTGTGTGTGTGTGTGTGTGTGTGTGTGTGTGTGTGTGTGTGTGTGTGTGTGAAATAAAAACTTCACCTCTTCATACTCTGTAACTCCACACCCTCCAACTTCACACCCTGCCATTTCATATCCATCAACCCCACATAACCTCACACCGTGCCACATCACACACTTCTCTTTCACTCTCTTCATCCTTCTCTGCTTATTCCCTCATTCTCTTCTTCCACCTCTACTTTTTATCTTCATCCCTCCTCCGTCTCTCCTGCCACCCCACACCCTTGTCAAGTTTCCTCCCTCCTCTCCTTATCCTCCTCCTTTTTTTCCTTCCTTTGTTCATCATATTCTTCCTCACCTTCTCCTACTCTTCTTCCTCGTCTCCTCTTCATTCCTTCATTCTCTCTCATGTTTTCAGTTTTCCTTTCCCTTCCCTTTCTTCTCCTCCACTCCCTCTCCACCTCTCCTTTCTCCTCCTCCTCTCTTCTCAACCTTGTCGTCCCTCCATCCTAGGTCACAGCCACTCCCCGTCTCCTTCCTTTTCCTCCTTCTCCTCCTCCTCCTCCTCCTCTCTCTCTCTCTCTCTCTCTCTCTCTCTCTCTCTCTCTCTCTCTCTCTCTCTCTCTCTCTCTCTCTCTCTCTCTCTCTCTCTCTCTCTCTCTCTCTCTCTCTTTCTCCACTCGTCAACCTTGTCTCGTGTCTAGGTCAGAGCCACTCCCAATCCCTCACCTTCAGGAAATACTTGCGTCTTAATCACCGCAGTTTGGCAAGTGATTTACTGATGATAAATACCGTGGCTTGATAGTTATAAATAGAAACACAGAAAGAGATGGAGATAGAAAGATGCATGTAGAGAGATACAGATAAGTAGATAGATTGATAGGTAGGCGGATGGAGGGACAGGCAACTACAGCGATAGAAAAATAAATAGATAAATTAATGTAGATTGATGGAGCACACACAGGTGGATAGGCTGGTACAGAGTCAGATACATGGAACGAAATAGACAAGTACAGTCGTCAGCATAAATTCGCTGCAAGTCTACTCGTGTGATGTGAGTCCTTTTGTCTGGCAACAGTGTAAGGGGACTAGTTGCCACGTAGCCTTTTATACACTTTAACGACGTGTTTTTTAAAAATGGTACCAGAGGCTGGCTAGAGTACAATATTATGTATACCGTATTTAATCAGTATAAAAAAAAAGTGCAAAAGCTGACAGAATGTTATGAAACGACGTACGAGCGTAATACTCTGACATTTCTCATAACCGTGTCTAAACTCCCTTTCTCTCTCTCCCCCTTTCTCCTCCCGATGTTCCCCCACCCCTCCTTCCCCCTCCTACTCCCCACTCACGTTCATGCTTCTCCACTTTCTCCTCTCCTCACTCTCTCTACCTTCATTCATTTATCCACGGCACTAACCCGACTGGTGCATCACAATTCTCTCTTGACTGTTTACTAAACCAATACTGTCCTGTTCTCAATTGCTCGAAATGCTTTAATAAAATGTATCCAAGGCTAATTACCAATATTCCTTCCTGTTCTAATCCCATTCTCACCCTTCCCGCCTGATTCCCACTCTTTTTATTCCAGTTGTCATTCTTTTCTCCAGCCCTTGTCACTACCAACAGCCGCTAGATACAGAAACGTTTGAGGTCTCGTTCTCGTGATGTATTATTCCTTACTCTGTGTGTGTGTGTGTGTGTGTGTGTGTGTGTGTGTGTGTGTGTGTGTGTGTGTGTGTGTGTGTGTGTGTGTGTGTGTGTGTGTGTGTGTGTGTGTTTAGTGAGCCTGGCAGTTGGTGGCGAAATTAAACAAATATTTGTGCCCATTCCTTCTACTTCCTCTCTCTCTGTCTCTGTCTCAGTCTCTGTCTGTCTGCCTGTCTGTCTGTCTGTCTCTCTGTCTCTGTCTCTCTCTCTCTCTCTCTCTCTCTCTCTCTCTCTCTCTCTCTCTCTCGTTTCAAGGAAAATGTTCCCATCCTTCTCATACTGTTCACTGATTCATGAAGCAGGATCAGAACCCATCATGTTTCGAACAACTGCATCACGTGTGGAGTAAAGAGTGGGTGAGAAAGACTGAGGCATGGCAAGATACTCTGGAATGTAAGGAGCTAAAAGGTTACAGGAATAGACAAGAAATGGAGAGGAATGCAGTTCATTACGTAGATCTGCGCCGTGGTTAAGGTAGACATGGTGCGGAGAGAGGGGAGTGGAAATGAACGAGCATGGGGGGGGGGAGTTGAGAGGTAGGGTGGGGAGGGACATTGGGTGGGTAAGAGGGAGAGAGCAGAAGTTTCATCACTCTACAACATTTTTCTGTCGTCTTTTGCTCAATTTTATGCTAATCAGATATAAAGACCATTGCATTCTGGGCGATTTATAGCACTTATTCTTACAAACACGTCTTTAAAGCGTATAAAAGCCTGTGTGGCGACTAGTTCCTATACACTGTTGCCAGACAAAACAATCATATCACACGAGCAGGCTTGCAGCGAATTTGTGCTGACGACTGTACCTTTGGATTTTCTTGAAATTTACCTACATGAATATATTTTTTAACGTCTGGGTAAGGTAAAGCCAGCTCATTATATCCTTCGTCTACCCCTGAGGAATAATGTTGAGGAAGTCCAAAAGTGGTAAAGCATATTTATGGGATTCTCCACTTACTTTGCATAAGTGTGTGTGGCTTTTATTTTTTATTTTATTTTATTTATTTATTTTTTTTTGTAATGTCAGGTCGGATCACTTGTTGCTAGTTCCAAGCCTCATGGTGTGTGTTTCTGAGTGTGCGTGTGTGTATGCATGCCTGTGTGTGTGAGTGTGTATGCGTGTGAGTGTATATATCTTAATGTATCTGTGTGTGTGTGTGTGTGTGTGTGTGTGTGTGTGTGTGTGTGTGTGTGTGTGTGTGTGTGTGTGTGTATTTTTAAGTCTAAGTAAGCTGGTATTTACCTTAAACTGTTATATCAAACCTTATGTGTATTTCCTTTATAAGTTGAAGTGGACCAAAATAACTCACATAATATGGGTTACTCCTGCTCCCTCATGGATTATAATTATTATTATTATTATTATTATTATTATTATTACTACTACTACTACTACTACTATTAATACTACTACTACTACTACTATTCATACTACTACTACTACTGCTGCTGCTGCTGCTGCTACTGCTGCTGCTACTACTACTACTACTACTACTACTACTACTACTATTACTACTACTACTACTACTACTACTATTATTATTATTATTATTATTATTATTATTATTATTAGTCTAACTGTTGTTATCATTATTATTATTATCATTATTATTCAAGGTCCAAGTCAGTTATTCGTGGTTTATTTTTCTCCTCATTACTTTATTTTTTTCTGTGGCTGATATAAAACTGTTTTTTTCTTGAACACTCGAAAGTCTATAATTTTGGAGATCCATATAATCACATTTCCGTACAAGAGGCGACAACCAAGACAAATGCAATTACTTTGTGTGGAAAGCTTATAATTATGACTGAAATTATCCGTAGGTGACCAGATTATGATAAAAAAAAGTGGCATCTTAGTGGGAAAATTAGTATATATATATATATATATATATATATATATATATATATATATATATATATATATATATATATATATATATATATATATATATATATATATAAAGATTCCGACTTTCTCCTGAACTATAGGTGACTTCCAAGACACAGAGAGATAGTTGCTGTGTACCTTCGCCCTGCCTTGAGTCTGGGTAGTGTATGATCTTGAAGAAAATGGTAAGAGATGGCCAGAACTAAGCACATTACCCTTCCTCCTTTACTCCAAACGACGTTCAAGACTACAAGACAATTTTTTTTTTATAATTATCTCCGACCAGGCACGCTCCAGTTTTCTTTACAATTGTGAGTAAAGTCGTCCGGAGATATTCAGAGTCAAGTCACTTTTCCCCAATGACGACGCAAAAATAATCACGTTCCCCCATTTAAGACGCAAAAATAATGACGTTCCCCCATTTAAGACAAAAATAATCATGTTCCCCCATTTAAGACAATAATAATCATGTTCCCCCATTGAAGACGCCAAAATAATCACGTTGCCCCATTTCAGACGCAAAAATAATCACGTTCCCCCATACAAGACGCAAATATAATCACGTTTCCCCATACAAGACGCAAAAATAATCACGTTCCCCCATATAAGACGCCAAAATAATCACGTTTCTCCCACGGAAGACGCCAAAATAATCATGGGTCCCTCATTCAAGACCCAAAATAATCATGTTCCCCCATTTAAGACTCCAAAAATAATCACTTTCCCCCATTGCAAAAATAATCACGTTCCCCCATTGAAGACGCAAAAAAGATCACGTCCCCCCACTGAAGACGCAAAAATAATGTTTCCCCCATTGCAAGAGCAAAAATAATGACATTCTCTCATTCAAGACGCTATAATAATCACCTTCCTCCATTCAAGCCGCAAAAATAATCGCGTTCCCCCATCGAAGACTCTAAAATAATCACGTTCCCCCATTGAAAAAGCAAAAATAATCACGTTCTCCCATTCAACACACAAAGACAATCAATAATTATGTATCTTCGTCTTAACTACGCTTGGTTCTGGTGTTTGGAAAGCGTGCAATGGCGTCTGTGTGCTTGAGTGTGGGTGATTGGGGGGCATGTAATGAGCGAGAGGGCCACAGGGAATATTTGGCAGGGAAAGCAGCCACA
The DNA here is from genome assembly GCF_032717465.1 of Coenobita brevimanus. Classification (NCBI taxonomy): domain Eukaryota; kingdom Metazoa; phylum Arthropoda; class Malacostraca; order Decapoda; family Coenobitidae; genus Coenobita; species Coenobita brevimanus. The sequence goes on from NC_136977.1 coordinate 38,165,908, forward strand.
CTGTGGGGGGTTGGAACCGCGGGGGGCCGTTCCAGTGCGTGACACGACCCCCCTCTGCTGCTGGCGGAAGAGGGAGAGGGAAGGGGAAGAGATAAACAGGGAAAGGGGAAAACTGGATAGCCAGGTATTCAGAGGAGATAGAAGGGTTGACAGACGAAGATAAATAAATGAGGAGATATACATTTCTTTAACTTGTCTTTCCTTCTGTTCATCTTCCGTTAAAAAAAAAAAATGCTGCAAGGAAGAGTGGAGAAGGAAGTAAATGAAGAAGGAAAACTGCAAAGTCAGGTAATTAAAGAACGATTTAGACTGACAGGTTAACACGTTGATGTATCAATGGAATAGAAAAAAAAGTTAGAAATGAAAAAAGTACAAAAATAAAATCCTAAAAAAGATAGGTAGATTAATATGTCTATAAACAGATAAACAGATAGATAAGTAGACCGTTAGACAGATAGACAGATGGATAGATATGGATAGGCCTATACAGGTACAACCTCCACAGGAGCGAAAAATGAAAATGGAAGGATTGTGGGAAGCGGAAAGGTGACAGAAAATCAAGGAACAGTAATAGGAGAGAGAGAGAGAGAGAGAGAGAGAGATCTAATATTTGCTTTCACCAGCTCCTCCCATTCTCCTCACACTACCTACATCTCCCCCACTCTCTCTTCTTATCTCTCTGACCCTTGAGCCGTTTTCCTTTCCTTATCGCCTTTTACTTAAAATGAATTCAACTTTCCTCCGTCCTTATCACCCCTCCTGTCAGTCTAAGGATGCTTTTGAAAATAATGAAAGATGTAGATAAGTTTATTATCGATGAGCGCGGAAGCGTGACAAGGTGTGGATGGGGAGAGGGGGAGAGAGGGAGTGTGTGGATGTGGGTGTTCAGACAATGTGGATGAGGGTGGATGTGTCTGTAGGAAGTGTGTGTGTGTGTGTGTGTGTGTGTGTGTGTGTGTGTGTGTGTGTGTGTGTGTGTGTGTAGGTGTGGATGGATGGAAAGGAAAAGTGCGTGGATAGGGATGGATGAATGTTTGGGGGAAAGTGTGTGCATGTGCGGGTTGGTAAGGAAGTGTGGATGAGAAACAGAAAGAGTGTATGTTCGTTTGCGTGTGGGAAGTGTGTGTGTGTTCGTGTGGGTATGGGATGAGTGTGTGTTCGTGTGCGTGTGGGAAGAGTGTGTTCGTTTGGGTGTGGGAAGAGTGAGTGTTCCTGCATGTGTGGGAAGAGTGTGTGTTCGTGTGGGTGTGAGAAGAGTGTGTGTTCGTGTGGGTGTGTTAAGTGAGTGTGAAAGATTTTAAATTGCTGGATAGAAAGGATGTGTGGATGAGGAGGGATGAGTGTTTGGGTGAAAGATGTGTGAGTGGGAAGGGACGGATGGATGGAAAAGTTGTATTGATGTCTTGGCTGGGATAGTGAGAGTGTGAATGAGGATGGATGGGTGGATGTAAAGGATGTGCGTGGATTAGAAAAGTGTATAAGAGGGAAGAAAATGAATGAATAAAGAAGTATAATAAGGAAGGATAGGTGGATGTACAGGATGTGCATGGATTAGAAAAGTGTATAAGAGGGAAGAAAATGAATGAATAAAGAAGTATAATGAGGAAGGATAGGTGGATGTAAAGGATGTGCGTGGATTAGAAAAGTGTATAAAGGGGAAGAAAATGAATGAATAAAGAAGTATATATTAATGGGAAGGAATATTTAGACTGAGAGAAGTTTGAAAATAGGTGGAATTTAATATTGTAAATTGGTATGTGACTGGAGAAGGATATATAAGAAGGGCTTGTGAATAGAAAGGTTTTTGTGTGTAGAGTGGAGTATTTAAGAAGATGAAAGCAATGTTATATGTCAGTTTTAGAAGTGAATGGGAGAAGGTTTGTTTGGAGATATATAATGGCATAATGAGAAACCTCGTGTGCTAGAACAAGGTTGATAGAAAAACTGAGCAGAAGGATGACATTGTGCATGGGAGGGGGAACCATTGATTGTGAAAGGAGTGGTGTAGGTGGGCAGGGTGTGTGGATGGGAGGATGGGTGTACGTGGGGAAGGAAGGAATGGGCGAGTGGGGAAGGAAGGAGAGGGTAGGGCGGGGTGTTTGCCTGGGATGGGGCATAGGGATGACACGGGAACACGTGAAATAGCGTGGAATGTGGGCAGGATTTCAATACATAGGTGAGTGGAGAAAGGTTGCATGCATGGTTTGGGGAGAATATATGGGGAGTGGGGAGTGGGAGAGATAAGAAGGGGAGTGGGGAGTGGGAGAGATAAGAAGGGGAGTGGAGAGTGGGAGAGATAAGAAGGGGAGTGGGGAGTGGGAGAGATAAGAAGGGGAGTGGGGAGTGAGAGAGATAAGAAGGGGAGTGGGGAGTGGGAGAGATAAGAAGGGGAGTGGGGAGTGGGAGAGATAAGAAGGGGAGTGGGGAGTGGGAGAGATAAGAAGGGGAGTCGGAGAGATAAGAATGCAAAGGGGAGTATACTATATGGAGGGAGGAGTTCGTTCATCAGGTCTTCTGGGTAATATAGATAAGACTGAGAAACGAGCAGGAGAGACAGCTGGGTGCGAGCGAAATGGAAGATAAAAGTTGAAAAGCATGTCATACCTTCCTTTGCCCTGCTCAGTGAACTAATTAACCTTGGGGGAGGAAAGGCTACTCCTCACCTGAATAAGGACGTGTTAAGTCAGTGAAAATAAGTTGGTACGATTTCTCTTGCACTGAAAGAGAGAACCACTTCATTCCGAGGAGTCACACCCGAGAGAGAGAGAGAGAGAGAGAGAGAGAGAGAGTTATGTTGCAAGTGCTCACATAAAACGCAGCACACACAGTAAATGAGGCACCTGTGGAAACGCATAGCTGTGCTAATGAAGGCCATATGACACCTTACGACACCTTAAAAACTTCCACCGATGTACCAGAACAATACTTTGGGTACGGGAGGATCTTAACCCCAGACCTCCATTGTTCACAATACTCTCACTTTTGTTCATGGTTGATTGAATGCCGTGGTTGTAAATGCAGTGTGGATGCAGTTGTTGAGAGAGAGAGAGAGAGAGAGAGTACTGTGTTAATGCGTTACTGTTTATGCATAGTCCGCACACACACACACACACACACACACACACACACACACACACACACACGCACACAAACACACACACACACACACACACACACACACACACACACACACACACACACACACACACTACTACTACTCTGATTCTTAGGCTCGTATTCTCGTTGGTTAAGGAAGTTCCCTAACACCATTTCCTTAACGATTTGTTTATGAATATGGGTGGTTAATATCTTTTTTAACATTATTTATGCTGAGTATAATTATATTGAAAGGAATTACATGGCACAGACGAGGACAGTAAGGTGTAATAAGTTATACAAATCGCTTAAGAAAAGGTGTTAGGAAGCCTTCTCAACCCACGAGAATGCGGATCTTTTTCTCGACGATATTATGACTCTGCGACTATGCTTGACCCCCTTCCTATTGACCCCACTCTTGATCCCCAGGAAAGGTCATCACCACCTGACCTCACTCCTGGAGCAGGTGTTTTAACATTTTATGGCATTTCTTGTGTTGTTAGTTTCGCCCCGGTGCATAATATTGTCTTTAAGTTTCTGTGTGTGTGTGTGTGTGTGTGTGTGTGTGTGTGTGTGTGTGTGTTTCTCCATATCATATTATTTTTTTATTTTATCTATCTTCTCTTTCTGTATTTATTGCTTCATGTATCCATCTGTATCAGTGCATAATACCGTCTCTCTCTCTCTCTCTCTCTCTCTCTCTCTCTCTCTCTCTCATTGGGTTTGCTTTTTTTTCCTCAGCCTTTTGCAAATTTTCATTCTCCTTTACGGCCCAGTTTGCATGCACATTATAGACGATATTACCTCCGTTTTTTCTCGGAGGTCGACTCGGTTAAGGAAGGGGCACTTTCATATTCTTTATATTTTCTGCACTGAAACGAAACAGGTTAGCACGAAAAATTTCTTCCAAAACCATAGCCTTCACCGTATACTAATTAATACGTTGTCTGGTTATCTGTCTATATTCTGTCTTTGTTTCTGTCTCTCTCATATCCAATTTACCTTCTTAATGGGGAGAAGTATACAATGTCATTTTCACAGGTATTATTGGCAACGAGTCTCTTATGATTCTCTGTGGTCATTGGACTGTTACAATGGTCACACTGTCTTGCCCAATTCCTCATTTCACCCTCCATTATTTTCTGCCCTACTGCTTTTCTTTTTTCTTTTCTTTTTCTTTTTTCCATTAAATGTCTTGGGGTTTCTAAAGTGTGTGACGTCATTTTGCTTACGACAATTGTATTCACATGCATTCATATTGGTACTTTAATGTATTATGTAATTAAATTTTTGGCCTCATTTTCGTCATGGAGACTCTTTTAGAAGCTCATTAGTAATACCTGAATAATAATTTCGTAATAATAAGCAGAAGCAGTGTAAATACGCAGCTTGTAACCTTTCGACTATACTCTTTACCTTGACCTAAAGTTGCCATCCCTCCATCTTGTATACTGAGTTATAGCAATATTTGAACACTAAAATTTGATGCTAGGCACGAAGTGCTATGGAAAGGATGTAGAGCCACAGCGTCGTCTTTTTATGCCACTGACCCACGTGAAATAAGCTGCAAAAAGACGAAACTCTGGGCCAAGTCAAAGTAAATGAATTATACTAGGATTTCTGTCATTATTAAATACATATGGGCCTCCATGACACCTAAGAACCTAAAAGAGATTTGTGTCGATCCCTTGGCTTCTGCAATGGCTCTCAGGTAAACAAAATAATCAGGTGTGAGTCTGAACAGAAAATCCAGGTGAGTCCACAGCAACGAGCGATTTTAGGAAAGGTTCTAAATCTTCGACCCCGTACAAATTTTCTTCGCTGAACAAAATCGTCTGCTTGTTAGTCTAAATGAAATACCAGAATGGGTTCAAATAATAGTGTTATGTTGATGGAGATAGTTTGTCGGCCATTTGAGTGGCAGAATATCTTCAAACTTAACGAATACGTCTCTTTCTTCTATTATTTTTTTACGTGGAGACAATAACAAGTTGCCTTACATAATTCCAATAAATAAGCAGTCGACTTTGTACAACAGAGAGAGAGAGACCCAGACAGCCAGCAGATTAGAAAGTGAAAGGGTACCTGGAAAAGTGTGATACTGTGAGAGAAAAGAAGCTGAGTTTAGAGGGAGGTGGAAGGACATGCACTTTGCTTAAGAAAAGGCGGTAGGAAGGATGTGTTGGGGCTGAAAGGTCACTGGGGTCTTGCTCTCATCAGCTTAGGAAGGTTTCTGGCACCTCTTTTTTTTCCGTTAATTTTCTGCATATAGCATGACAGTAATCTCTTGTGTTGCGTGATTTATGGTGAAAAGAAATATCGATAGATGGAGAGAGAGAGAGAGAGAGAGAGAGAGAGAGAGAGAGAGAGAGAGTCAGATTGATAGATAGAAAGACAGATTGATTGATTGAAGGCTATATCTCACCCCTCCAGGTTGATAAATCTCTTCTAAGTGGTCATATCTTCTGGAAATAAATAGAAAATATACAGATAAAAAAAATTATACATCGTCGTAATGAAGGAATTAGAAAAAAGACTCCAAAGTCGACGAGAATGCGAACTTTGATGACTGACGGAAGGCAAGGAAAAGAGTGGAGGAAGATAAATTTGAGGGGGATCACGAGAGAGCAGGATTGATTCCTGTGACTCAGCGTGACGCGGGAATAAACGAACAGAGCACGGAAAGTGGACGAACGGAAGGAAAAGTGAATTGTGTGTAGGTTTAGCCCTTCATCTCTTGGTGTAGTTACAGAGAAAATGAAATTGTGTGGATGCTTTTGGCCTGTGAGAAGGAGCCGGGAATTTCGAACACTTGAGTGATGGGTGGAGGAAAATGTTAACCTTTTTCCTGGATACCTGGATGATTAGTTTTCCTGCTTATACATTTCCTTTTTCCTATCTCTGCATCCCATCGCGGTAGTCGTAATGGAATATAAATGGGCAGAGCTATATTAGAATATTCTCACTTTAGCTTAATGTAGCTGTCTGGTATTATTTCAGAATTAAAAGTATATATATATATGAGAGAGAGAGAGAGAGAGAGAGAGAGAGAGAGAGAGAGAGAGAGAGAGAGAGAGAGAGAGAGAGAGAGAGACGAAGAAGAACAGAATGAGACCCAATGAGGAGGCAAAGATACTGAAAGTAAATATGCGACAGTCACGCAGGCAAAGGTAAGGAGAAAGTACCAAGAGAAGGAGGAGAAGGAGGAACAGGAGTATCTGCGTGTATTTATGATTCTGGGAAGAGCGCATAACACGGTGAAAGGAGTCTGTGATAACAGGCGGTTTGTTGCGTTTTGTGTGTGTGTGTGTGTGTGTGTGTGTGTGTGTGTGTGTGTGTGTGTGTGTGTGTAAGTTGGTGGACAGAATTTAAGTCAGGTACGTAAAATGAGTTATGAAGGATGAGGTAAGGAGAAAAAGGTAATTGAGTAAAACAGAGAGAAGACGAGTAAAAGAGAGAGAGGAAGGTAAGAACACTGAGGTTAGGAGAGGGATTTAAGAAAAGTGAAGAAGGAGAGGGAGGGAAAGAGGGAGGTACGTGATGCAAGGAAGGTGTAGTAACGCTTGAAGTAAAAGTGAGGATATAAGAGTGAGGTAAGAATGAAGTAAGCGGGTGTGAGAGAAGGGTGATGCAGTTTTTATTATTTTCTTGGTACCGTTAGACGTTTTTGTTAATTATACGTCAAGTAGTAAAGGGGTTGTTAATTATGGATGGATTTAACCCCCTCACTTCAAAAATCTCTCACAGGCAGAGCATAGCGGTTTGAAAGAAGCAAAAATAATACAGGAGGTTATCGTACTGAAGTGGTTAACCCTAAGCCCCATTCACACACACACACACACACACACACACACACACACAGCATCTCAAACACATGTACATCCAGCTTGGCACGAAGAAGTAGCTCGATCTAACGTACAGGTACCGTGTCCAGTCCCAGTAACAAAAGCGAGAGAGAGAGAGAGAGAGAGAGAGAATAAGAGATGAAAGAAATATATCATGTGTCAAAGTTAAAAAAAAAAAAAATGATTACAGACACTATATTCCTCAGGTGGATTGGGAGATTTTTTTTTTTTTTTTTGGCTGCTGTTAGAATGATTTTTTTTTTCTATCTGGGGGAGACTTCTCGTGGTATAAGCATGAAGGGAGGGGAAAATATTAGTATATATATTTTTTGTTTCCATTTTCTTTTTCTTTTGTATATTCTTTTTTTTTATTTTTCTTATTATTTGTATTTTCTTTTGTCTTTTGTATTTTCTTATGTATTTTTTGTATTTTTCTTTTTCTTTTTTCTTTTTCACTTTTGTCTTTCCCTTTTTCTTTCCTATTTTCTTTTTCTCTTTTTTTGTGCTGCCATAAAAATGTCATATCTCTTATAGCGAAAAGGGTTTGAAATGATCTTAAACCTCGTCATTGCTGCAACGTCTTTATTTCATTATTGACCAGACGATTTTATTCAGCGTTAAGGAGCCCTCTGTTAGTAAAGGGGTTGGAGGTCTGCAGAAGGGAGGTCAAATCTAGAACCATTTATCCCGCTCTGACATGAATCTTTTCTGTAGGATAACGTTTTCTTTCTTTCTCTTAGTTTGTTGTTGCTGCCGACGTTTTTTTTTTTTTTTTTTTTTTTTTTTTTTTTTTTTTTTAGCAGAAGGAGGGATTTTATTCACTGAGGGTACATGGTGTGGATGAAAAAGATAGATTCAGAAACATGGTCTTTTCCTCGAACATATACTAATTTCTCTCTTTATTTTGTTTTTATTTTATTTTATTTTTTTGTGGTAGGTGGGGGCTCTCACCATCCACTCACTCGATGCAGTGCTGCTCTCGGATGTCTGCCCTTTCTTCTCCTTCATCCTTCTTTCCTTCCATCCTCTTTTTGATTTCTTTCTCATCTTCATTCTTTCCTCTTCCTTCTGCCTACGGGTGACTTTACACTCCCTCTTCTGTCTTTCTTTCCTTCATTCTTTCCTCCTCCTTCTGCCTGTAGGTGACTCTACACTGAGTGACAATGGTTTCCTGTACAACAGGAAACCATTAACTACGCTGGGTGGTAACTATATAACCAAATTGTGGCGCCTGGTGGTTTAGTGGGTAATTACGGAGCTCCAGTCGGATTGAGCCGGTGAAGGTTTATATCCAAGGGATGGTTGGGGTTTATTGCTCACGTACTGCCACTCAGGGATGAGTGAGGCTGGTCACTCTAATCTTAAATGTCAGGACCAACTTGCCTAGCCCCGGGCTCCTACGCTCCTCATGGGGCAATGTAGGATTGGATGATGAATGAATGAAAGTGATTTTTTTTTTTTTTTTTTTAGTATTATTGCGGTATATTTCATTCGTGCTCTTGGGCAAAAGGTAGATGATTTCAGTGAGCTAGGTCGACTTAGAAGCCAGTCTTTTACTCTAACATAGCTATTCTCTGTAAGACACTATTTTTCATGTTTTCGTGCTATCGCCGGAATATTGTACTCTGCGTATTGGAGACTTCTGCTAGTGTAAGGGTTAGACGCAGTTGTTGTTAACCGTTCAGCTCCATGACGTCTTTTTTCCCTTCATTATTATTATTATTATTATTATTATTATTATTATTATTATTATCAATATCGTTATCATCATCATCATCACCATCATCATCATCATTATCATTATTACCAGATGTTTTTCTTCAACTAGAGGTAGACATCTTGTTGTGAAGGGATAGACGGTGTGGGTCAGAGAGGACATCAGAAAAACCAGTCCCCGCAACCTAACTCATTACTGACCAACTATATTTAGCCCCAGGACTGCGAGAGGCTGCTGCTGAGACGAATATAAGCATCTGGAGGAAACAACGACGAAACAGATGGGGATTTACACTCTGATGAGATTTTTTTTTTCTTTTTAATCCCAGGCTGAATAAGAGCGTTGGGCTGAAGAAAGAACAAGATACTGTAGTTAGAATGCCATACTCCCTGGGATTACTGCACTTTTTTTTTTTTTTTTTTACTTTTAGACAGCAAGAGAGGCCACTTCTAAATTACCTCGTCTGTCGATAGCAGAAAATAATTAATACTTCTAGAGTTCCCATATCCTAGAAGTGTTATCAAGGTGTACGGGAATCGGGAGAAGTATTTATTGAGGTGAGGAGAGTCAGCACCGCACTTCACATATTGTCTTGTTAAAACGTGCAGAACAGTAGACTGAACATTTTTTTTTAAATGTCTAACACCATTATCGCTATCCTCACTTCTGCTTTCATCATTTCCATTACCACATCCGCAGCTATTATGACCATTACATTTGGGAGTATCAGGTTAAAGGAATAACCCTTTCAAGACGTGTTTCTTTTTTCTTTCTTCTTTTTCTTCCTTCTTGTTTTCTTTTTCTTTCTTTTTTTCTTCCTTTTTCGTTTTCTTTTCTTTCTTTTGTTTTTGTTTTTGCCTAACTGTCCGATTATTACATTCAGCGTAGTAGTAGTATCCTCATGGGGTGTGCGTACACAGAAGCCCCCAGACAGGCAGTGTACCCCCTCCACAATATGTCTACCCCCGATGTATATATGTCCCCCCCCAATGCATACATGCCCCCACTAAACTTGCTGACCTAGCACGCTTTCCCAGGACCCCACGCCTGGAAAGACGGCGCCACAGTTCAGTTCATAGCAGACAGCCAAGTAGGGCAGACTATTTTACTGTGAGCTCGTAATAAACTCCTTATCTAGCTGTTTGTACACGGAGTTTCTATCACCAAAGTATTGCAAGTTACATTTGGTGGCAGCGGTGATTGCAAGTTACAGTAGTCCATGTCCACTAGATAACGCAGTTTGGTTGATGGGACAAGTTGGGTAGCAAGTGTCTAATAATGCAACGATGCAAAGACAGAGTTTTGTTCATACTCAGGTGTGCAGTCAAAGACCCAGAATTAGGTACCGGTAGCCTGTGTTCACCTGGAGGCCACGTATGGTTTATGTAACTGTGAACTTTGGTGGCATTTGACTCTGTGAGGATTGCGAGATTTACGTACGTGTATAATGCCTTCAGAAATGCAAAACGAAGCACTTTTTATTCACCAGGAGTAGTAGAATGGATGTGGAAGATGTGCAGATTGGCCTGGGAGGAAGGTAGAGTCCCGGATGATTGGAAGTCAGGTATAATTATTCCCTTGTACAAAGGAAAAGGGGAAAAAGAAGTGTGTGGTAATCATAGGGGCATTTGTCTTCTTAGTATAATAGGAAAAGTGTATGGTAGGATATTTATAGACAGAGTTAGAGAAAGAACAGAGAAATTAGTTGGAGAAGAACAGGGAGGCTTTAGGAAGGGAAGAGGTTGTGTAGATCAGATATTCATTCTTAGATCTTTGGTGGAAAAGTTTCTAGAGAAGGGAAAGAAGTTGTATGCAGCTTTCATGGATTTGGAGAAAGCATATGACAGGGTGGATAGACAAGGATTGTGGAAAGTGTTAAGAATATATGGAGTAGATGGGAAGTTGTTGAATGCTGTGAAGAGTATGTACGATGGTGCGAAGGCTGCAGTGCATGTGGATGGTGAACTAAGTGAATTTTTCTCTTTGAAAGTTGGTTTGAAACAGGGATGTGTCATGTCTCCATGGTTGTTCAATCTGTACATGGATGGGGTAATAAAAGAGGTACAAGGTAGGGTAGTGGATGTTGGAGTGGCCCTGGTGAGAGAGGATAGTGTTTGGAAACTCCCTGTACTGTTGTTTGCAGATGATACTGTGTTGTTGAGTGAAGACGAAGGGGAGCTGCAAGGCTTGGTGGATGAGTTTGAGAGAGTGTGTAAGAAACGGAACCTAAAGGTGAATGTAGGGAAGAGTAAAGTGATGGTCTTTGAGAGAGGTGAAGTTAGTGAATGTACAGCAAGGTTAGATGGTGAGGAATTGGAAAATGTGAGTACGTTTAAGTATTTGGGTAGTGTGATGAGTAAGGATGGAGGTTTGGAGGGTGAAGTGCTTGAAAGGGTACAGCAGGGAAGAAAGGTTGCTGGTTCCTTGTGATAAGAAGCAGGGAAGTGAGCATGGAAGTGAAAAAGTTACTACATGACAGTATTGTGATACCAACTCTAACGTACGGAAGTGAAGCTTGGACATTGTTGGAAGGACACAAGTCAAGAGTGAGAGCAGTGGTAATGAGTTATTTAAGAGGAGCCTGTGGAGTCACGTGGAAAGACAGGCTGACGAATGAGGATATAAAGGAGCGTTGTGGTGTGGATGTGGATGTGATAGGAAGCGTTATGAGGAACACACTGAGGTGGTTTGGCCATGTGGAGAGGATGGAGGGTGAAAGACTGACGAAGAGAGTGTATGTGAGTGAGGTGAAGGGGGGAAGAGGGAGGGGGAGGCCGAGGATGAGATGGAGGGATGGGGTGGAGAGGTATATGAGAGAGGGGGGTGTGAGTTGGGAGCAGGGCAGTGAAATGGCGGGGGACAGGGCGACTTGGAGGCGATTTGTTTGTGGCCACCCCAAACGGGATTGAGGCGTCTGGCAATAGATAGATAGACAGATAAGTCCAGTTTTGTTTGTTAGTCAACATTGGCAGGATGGGAGAACTACCAGCTCTCAGGGAATGGACTATCTACTCCATATTAGTAGTCGGGTGCGTAGAAACAGTATGTCCAAGGAGTTTGGAAGTGACTGGTGACTTAATTTTTACACCAGATGTTCAGAACCTCAAAAGTAAAGAAGCCCATACGTACCAAAAGACGAAACTTGGTGTTCTGTCAGCGTTGGAGACAAATAATCCATTATAATAGAAAGACAGAACGACTTATGCACAGATTCAGATGCACGAGGAGAAAATGGTATGTGTGTCAGTTTGATGGAAGTTGGCCTTGCAGTTTGGCCGGGACTGATGCTACGTACTCACAGACACAGACTTTAGAATGTATTTATGCGATAAATAACTCTGGTCTATCTCCTTCACTCAAAGCGTACTCACCAGACCCATCCCATCTCACACCTCTAAGAACCTCGTTTATCTCCTCTTGGTCCTCACCTTTGGCATCTCCCCCGGCGTTATCTCCCAGCATGGCCTCCTACCTGGGTGGATGTATGTTGCCATGTACACCCAGCTTACTGACTTATCTAAATGCTTCACACTATCTAATTACACTCCCTGCTTGTAATACTCACGCGGCATCCTCAAAGGTCCCCCCTATCGTGCTTGGTTGTTAATATTGCCCCATAGAACATCGTACAGTCCCTCGGCGCAGTCGCAGTACAAATTCATAGTACATGGTTTAATGTATAGTCAGCTTTGTCCTGTTGTTGTCTTCGCATTCTATTTGTCTCCAAGCAACAGACACACTCTCCTTCACTATATCTTCACGTAGTTTGAATCACTGTTTATAATTCTTAAATTTCTCCTGTAAGTATAATGCTGTGCGTGACAGAAATAAATGGAGAGAAATTGTGAATGAATAAGTGATGACGCAGCCCTGAGGGGATATTCTCCCGCATTTGGTCTGATCAGCTAGTCAGGTCAGGTGCGGGTAAGGGGATGGGTCTGTTATGATGTGGCAGGGGTAAACCAGTTCTGCTGTCGGGCCCTGCTGTGGATGTCACTGCTTGCATTGCGCAGTTGACCCTTGTGCGGTGTGATGCGGTGAGGATCTGTCCGTTCTCCCCTTTGGGGCTAAGATGCGAATGAATGTGTTTGAATGGATGAGTAAATGGAGAGTGAGTCGTCCTGTCTCGGCTACCTCCCTTTCCTTGGGGGAAGCAGCCTAGGTATATAGATAGATAGATAGATAGAAGTATAATGCCAAAAGTAATCATGTATATAAATCTTAAGTCTCTTCCCTTAACGTATTGCTAAAAATATAATCTGTGCTCCAGTTCCTTATTGTGATATATCCTGGTGTAAATGTAATATATACTTGGCAATACCCATGTTTATAGTACTTAAGTGTATCGTAATGCTGTCAGACATAATTTACTGTCCAATCCTGTATGAGTGTAGTATGCTATATATTTTAAATCTTTGTTATCACCGTGTTTATAATGATTTAGGCTCTCACAATAATGTGTGTATATGATATAGAAGGTCGTGTTATAATCCAGTAAATTATAATGTAATCTACTCTCCACGCCTTCATTGTAGCATGATCTTACGCCTTTTCCTATGGGGGGGGGGCCTCTTCTAACATAAATTATGAGGCAGGTAACACCAAGATTAATTTAGAACAGACGTCACCGCACTGAAGCGAATGTTCTGCTGAAATTTACTCTCCTCGCTACTTCACTCCTTTTAGATCGTTTTTATTTTTTTTTCTAATTTTAGGATATGGGAAATTTAGTGTGTGTGTGTGTGTGTGTGTGTGTGTGTGTGTGTGTGTGTGTGTGTGTAATGAAACACATTCCACACTCTGCAACTCCACACCCTGTCATTCCATATCCAGCAACCCCACATTACCTCACACCCTGCCACTTCACACACTTCCCTCCTTCACTTTCTCTTTCCTTCTCAGCTTATTCCTTCTTCCTCCTCAACTTTTTTTCTCCATCCCTCCTCCTTCTCTCCTGCCACACCACACCCTTCCTTGTCAAGTTTTCTCCCTCCTCTCCTCTTCCGTTTATCATTTTTTCCTTCTCTTGTTCTTAATATCATACCTCACCTCCTCCTACTCTTCTTCCTCGTCTCCGATTCTCTCCTCCTCTCTCATGGTTTTAGTTTTCCTTTCCTTCCCTATCTCCTTTCCTCCTACCTCTCCACCTCTCCTCCATTCTCCTCCTCTCTCTAGTCAACCTTGTCTTCTGTTCATCCTAGGTCACAGCCACTCCCCGTCTCTTTTCTCCTCCTCCTCCTCCTCCTCCTCCTCCTTCTCTTTCTCCCTTCGCCGGTTCTGTCTGTCTGTCTGTCTGTCTGTCTCTGTCTGTCTGTCTGTCTGTCTGTCTCTCTCTCTCTCTCTCTCTCTCTCTCTCTCTCTCTCTCTCACCACTCTTCAGCCTTGTCTCGTGTCTAGGTCAGAGCCACTCCCCGTCCCTCACCTTCAGGAAATACTTGCGTTTTAATCACAGCAATTTGGCAGGTGATTTACTTATGATAAATACCGAAGCTTGATATTTATAAATAGATACATAGAAAGAGAGGGAGACAAAGATGCATATATAGAGAGAGAGATAGGGAGATAGACTGATAGGTAGATGGATGGATGGACAGATAACTAGGGTGAGAGAAAAATAGATAAATGTAGACTGATAGAGCACACACAGGTAGATAGGCTGGAAGAGAGTCAATACATGGAAAGAAATAGATAAGTTTTGTGGACAGATATATAGATCATTAGATGGATAAACAGAGATGAGGAGGGACAAATATCAGTCAGGAAGATGGATAGGTAGAAAGGTAAAGAGACAGGTAAAGGTAAAGAGTGTTGTATATATGGAGTTCTTCCCTGTACCTTTATTATGAGTAGAGTCTGAAGAAGTACTCACACCTGCACCTTCGCCCACATAGCCCCACACCCCTCCTTCTCCCAGATACTACAGTCCTGCACCTCTCCTTACCCTGAGCACTATTCAACTCCATTTTCCCCAACCCCCTCCCTCCTTCCCACACTCCCTAACACCCTATGCAACCCTATACCCAACCCTTCTCTGAACACTAATTAGCTTTACACTCCCTCCCTCTTCAGCTCCCAATGCAACCCCACACAGTGCCATTCCTTTCCTTACACTACCCCACACCGTCCCTCCTCACACCCTACATTCCTTTCTCTCTCACTCTCCTCATCCCTGCATTCCCACTCTCTCACACTCTCATTCGCACACTCTCCATCCCAGTAGACTAAACAGACTCCGCGTTTTCCCACGCTCAGCCTTACAATGCCCACACTTCATCCCTTCATTTCATACACTTACCCATACACCTCTTCCACACCCTTTCCTACCCTCCCACATCCCCTTTGCCCATTTTTCTTCCCCACACGCACCCATAACTCCTCACTCTCTCCGACATTACCCCCCTCATACTTTCTCACACCCTCTCATACTTTCTCACATCCCTCCCACTCCCCACACACTGCCCCACATGCACCTATTCTCCCCCTCTCTCTTGCACACCGCGCCTCACGCTCATACATCTTCCCCCTTTCCCCTACACTTCCCTACAGTTCTTTCTCTCTCTCTCTCTCTCTCTCCAACCACCCACACTCCTCCCTCTCCCCCTCACATCATCCCCACACGCCCGCACACCACCAAGTCCTGCGTCATGCTCGCGTTTTGTTAGGCCTTTTTGTTTTGACCGCCTCACTGTCCTCTTTTTCTGGTCACAGAACTGAATTGAATTTTTCACGAGATACAAGAGAATTACATTTTTATTGAATTCTTACAAACTTTTACTTACGTCTGTGTTGTAGTATACTGTTAGGTAATTTTACGTCGTTCCGCGTTATATTTCGACTTTATATAATTCCCTGGTACTTTTCGTCTTTCTGATTTTTGTTTTTACTTCCTTTGCGTTATTTTAAATGTTTATATATAATTCTTTTGCAATTTTTACGTCCATCTGCGTTAACTTTTTCACTCTCTACGCATAATAAAACCGTCTAGGAGTAGCGTAAATAAAGCACTTTAAGTTTAGTAGGTGCGTCTTATACTGTAGTTAGCAGAGTCGAAAAAAAAAAAATGTTTCATCAGATGGAGAGGGGTTAACCTTTTGAAACAGATGATGCATTTCCTCCTATTCATCCTATCTCCAGACGATTTTCTTCAGCTTAGGAGGGACTTTTCATATTGGAAGTGTTAGATGCAACCTTCATTAACCCTTCCACTGCTATAGGGTGCCCTCTTAAGCTGCATAAAATCGTCCGGAGAAAGCGAGAATAAAACCAGAATTACGTCGTTTGGGTCCAGAAACGTCGTAGCCTCACCTTCAGACTAATAATTTTCTGTTCGTCCTGTTTCTTAACTTCCAGTGTCTCCTTACCTCCTTCACCTCGAGACGTCTCCATTGCGCTGAGGACATTCCACCGGAGGGAGAAAGAGTACGATAAATATGGCGTCAGTGTCCTAGAGTGAAGTGTTTTTATCTCATTTACTACGAAACGTCCCTCTAGTTGGATGAAATTGGCAGCAACTGGAATAATAAAAATCGTCATGCTGGAAGGGTTGGTTTGATTTATGCCTTCGCCAGACGATTTTACTTTGCTTAATAGCGACGTTTCGTAGTGGAGAAATCAGAGGCCGTCTCCATTCTCCCCTATTATGGATTCGTGTTAGGTGTGTGTAGAAACGACAAGCTGTGATAACCCTACCGAAGTGTAGCTATAACGAAAGTCGGCAGTTTAGAGGGACGTCATTTTTATCGCTTGTGTGTGTGTGTGTGTGTGTGTGTGTGTGTGTGTGTGTGTGTGTGTGTGTGTGTGTGTGTGTGTGTGTGTGTGTGTGTGGGCAGTTTAGAGGGAGTTCATGTTTTTCGTTTTTTTTTTTTCTTTTCGTTTTGACAGCACACAATCCTTACTTAAATATTGCTCAGGTTATGCTTACTCACCATGCGTGATTGGCCGGACGCGAAAAATAAAAAAAGCTATATATTTACGAACCCAAACTTGTGCACCAAAGACGCCGACTTTAGATTATTTCGCGATTTTGGCGTTGACGTCAAAATAGCTTAATTGAATCTCTCTGAACCCAGCCATTTCCTTCTGTATGTTAGTCAATTGGGTAGTTTTGAAATATTTTTGCCAGGGCAAAATGAGAGGCTGAAAGAATATTGTAAAGGAAAGAGGAGAAGAGAAGAGGAGAGGAGAGGGGGAAGAGATCACAAAGGAAATAGTTTTGGAAGGAAGGAAGGAAGGGTGAAAGGAAAGAAAAAGAAAAGAAGAAGGAAAAAGAAGAAGGAAGCAAGGAAAGAGGAAAGAAAAAATAAAGAGAAAGAAAGGAAGAAGGAATGAAAGAAAATGAAAGGAAGGAAGGAAGGAAGAAGAAAAGAAAGAAAAAGGAAGAAGGAAGAAAGAAAGAAAAAAGAACAAGGAAAGAAGAGGGAAAGAAAGAAAAAAGAAAGAACAAGGAGGGAAGGAAGGATGGAGTGGTCGAAAGAAGAAGGTCGATCTTGCTATGGACATCTTACCTATAATCAGTCCATCTGTCTGTCCTTCCTCCAACCCAAGAAAGTCGTTGTTGTTTAATTCTTGCCATCCCCAGACGGTTTTAGTAAGCTTAGAATTTACCTTTGGCACTGCAGAGGTTTAGATTATAGCCTTCATTAACCCTCTTGGACTCCTGGTGGGCTCCTGCAAGTTGAAGAAAATCGTCTGGAAGCAACCAGACTACAGAAATGAATTGTTCGTCACACACACACACACACACACACACACACACACACACACACCAGAATACTTTCAGGGGAATTCAATATCTTTCTGAAGAGTTAATCCCCTCCAGAAAGATGGCGTATATTTATTACCCAAGCCACCACCATACGACTTCATTCAGCTTAGAGGGATTTTTTAAATGATGGGATTAGATATTGCCTTCATTAACCACTTCAGTAACAGAGGATTTTCCTACGTTGACTAAAATCGTCTGGAAGCAGCAAAAATTAACAAAACTAGCGCACAATCGAAGTGAAGGAATTAAACATCATTAATTTATTCTCGGAGGGACCATATTTAACTTGCATGAATTAAATATTTCTTACGGGAACTTGAAATATCTTACGGGAACTAAAAATATCTTAAAGGGAGCTGAAAATACCACAGAGGAATTCCAGGTCTTTCAGGGTAACGAGACTGATCCTAGCCCAGAATCGGTTCGTGACTGGCGGGGAATTGGATCGTAATGTTGGAGGATTAAGTAGCCCGTGAAGGTATTACACTCACGATCAGGAGCTACTACTCTTTTCTTTTCTTTTTTTCTTTCTTTTTTTTTTTTTCATTTCTCTGAGGGTCATGTACTCGAGTGTTAAGGTGATTAATCCCTTTCCCTTCAGAGGTTTATTTCTTGCATAAGGTTTTAATGCGACTGCTCTTTCATGTCATTATTTTTTTTTTTTTTGCATATTGTTTACTTTGTGGATTGTTTATGCAACGTAATATTAACATCAAAAAGACATAAAATAACAGACAGGGAACTATAAAGATGTAAAATGAAAAATACAGGAAGAGGAGCAAGTGAGATTCCTAAATCCCTCAGTTATCTAGTTTTGATTAATGCTAGACAGTTTTATTTTACCGTGGGAAAGCCGTAGCAGTAAAAGCCCTCATCACATATTCCCTTATCTATCCTTTCATCTTAGCAAGTTTTTCTTTTCGTAATTCTCTCCCCAGTAAACAATCCACACATTTCATTTTCGTCATGCCTACCCACACGTCTGTTTACGTGTCTGTATAATGGTGCATAACTTCTCTTTGTTTCCTGTGCTGGTTTTTATCTTTGCCAAATCTCTGAATGACGCACATTTTTTTTTCTGTCCTGCTAAAATCTGTCTCTAAAATTTATGTTTACTTCTTGTGTCCTACGTTGACTGTGGTTCTTACCTTCTCATTTTGCATTTCATTCACGTCTTCTTTGTTGCATTGTCTGTGGTCTTTGCCGCTTTATTTGTGGTCTCTCCCAGAATCTCAGTATATCCTCCACCTACTCGTATTATCGGCGCAGGAGAGGGGCGCCTTCTTGTGGTGGCATTGATATAACCGAGTGGCTCAACTGCCCATTAATAACAATGTACCTCAGTTACTTCCCCATCCCAAAAGGAGGGTAGACTGCAGGAGAAGGTCAACATAAAAGTGTACCGAATTCAAGTTTTAGATGAGCCAGGGACCACAACAACAACAGCAACAGCACAAGCAACAACAACCGGTATCTCTGTTCACGAAGTCATATAAAGATGTATAGCCATTTATTTTTTTCTTTCACCTGCCCACTGTGGTCTTTTCCGAAATCTTTGTTTCCTCCACCCAGTCTGTCTGCCTGCCTGTATCCCGCACAACCTCTCGACTTGCGTAATCGCTTTTCCCATCTCCGCGGCGTTGCTGGAATCCACGGTACGAAGAGCAGTAGGGCTTGTGGTGGTGGTGTGTGGTTGTGTGGGAGTGATGTGATAGTGTCGGGGTGGTGTGGGAGTGATGCAGAGTTCTAGTGGTGATGTGGTATGGAAAAGGAGCTAGTGTGGGTGATGGAGGTGAGGTTGTGTTTGAGGGTTATTAATGTGTGCTGTGATGATGTGGAGTGAGAGTAGTGGTGGTATGCTGTGGGAAAGTTGTTGGTGTGGTATCGAGTGGGGGAGGTGCTGGGGTCACGTGGTGTAGGGGAAATGGTGTGGTGTGATAGTAGTAATAGTGTACCAGTGGGGCTGTAGTGGGGTGGTTCGGGAATGTGATGTCAGTGTGAGGATGGTGGTGGTGTGGTGTATTGGAAAAGTGGATGAGTTGTGGTATGCGGGAGATGATGTTGCGGTTGTCTGAAGGTGAAAGTGTGGTAAATTGGATGGTGTGGGTGTGGTGGATGGTGTGGGTATGGTGGTTGGTGTGGTTGTGATGCAGGACGTGGAAATGGGTGATACTGTGGTCGGCTTGGTAGTGTGGTGTGCTGACTCCCTGTGCTGCGAGATACGAACATCGAAGGAAGGAGTGGAGTGGAAGCTGTGTCCGTCTTTCACGTGGCATACTAATGATAGTTCTCCTACTTTGATGTGTGTGTGTGTGTGTGTGTGTGTGTGTGTGTGTGTGTGTGTGTGTGTGTGTGTGTGTGTGTGTGTGTGTGTTTATACCCTCTCCATGCTTGGTGGTAGGAAATAGTCATCTGATGTTAATATGTTGGTTATACTTTGGTGTACTGATATTATAATGTATTAATATCAGTAGTAGTGACGGGAGTGATAGTCTAGATACTGAACTTCTTTTTTCACCCCTAAGTGTCAGGGAAATGTAAAACTCATAAGTGCGACAGTTACTCTAGATGTTTTCAAAGCTCTCCCCTCCCCACCCCTCCCATTGTCACTACGAGAGGTCTTCCCCTGTAAAAATATAAAGACGTCATTGTATTGCTAGGATTAAATACTCCTTTCCTTAACCCCGTCACCGTATGGCACCCGTTTTATATTCTTCTTCATGCTGTCTTACAATTATAGCTGTTTAAGAGAGACCTCTCGTAGTGAAAAAGTTAATAGTTATCTCCAATCAGTGATGATATTTAACTCCTTCAACCCGAGAATGTATTTTTGCCTTATTGTTCTACCTACACACGTACATTTAATTATTTATTTATGTTCTTATTATTTATTTTATCAATTTATTCATTTATTTATCAATTTACTTATTTACACTTTGAGGGAGACATCTGGTAGTAAATGGGCTAATGAAGGCTATATCTAACCTCTCCATTTTCCAAAATCTCTCCACAGGTAATTCAACGTCTTGGGTGAATAGGAGAAAATGTTTTTAAAGTTGCAGTGGTTTCTGGCGGTAGTGCCCTTATTGTTGAGATGGTTTTTTGTGGCGAGGGTGCAACGTGAGGGTGGAGTAGTTAACGCTGTGTAAGTGTAGTGGTGTGAAATGGACTGGTGGACGTGGAAAGGGAGTTGAAATGTGCGTGGAGAAATGAGGGAGGGGAGAAAAGTATCGTGTGGTTCGGATGAGTGGCAGAAATGAAGGGTGCACAAGGGCAGGGTGTGGTGGTGGTGGCATGATAATGTGGTGCTGTGGTGGAGGTGTGGGATGTGATGTGGTGAAGAATGTGTGGTGTGGTAGTGGTGTGTGGGAGGTATGATGAGTGCAAGATACTGACGGGAGAGTGTGGTGGTAGTATGATAATGTGAAGCTGTGAAGAAGGTGTGGTGGAGGGGTGTGCGGTGGCGATTTGGTGTGGTGTGGTGGTATGTGGTGTGGTACTTATGAGTTGCAGGAATGAGAGGTACAAACAACAGTAGGCAGGGGGCACTGTATGATGGAGAAGTTTGTAGTTTGGTTGGGATGTGATGTAGTGCTGATGAGTAACAAATGAAGTACCCAAGCAAGAGTGGGATTAAACGGTGCTGTAATGTTAAGTGATGTAGTTGAGAGATGTAGTATGATCTGTCTATCTATTGCCTGATACCGCATCATGTAAGAGGTGTCATTAACTCAATCATGGTAGATGGAATTTATTCTCAGTTTCATTCCATAAATGCTAGCGTAACTCAGGGATCAGTTTTGACCCCCACCCTTTTTCTCATTCATATAAATGACCTATCTGTCACGCACAACCCAGTACACTCTTATGCTGATGACTCGACCCTTCATAGTTCTTTCACATTTAGTACCTCCTTTACACAATTTGATATTATAAATTCCCAAATAAACACAGCAATTTCTTTGAACCAAGACCTTTCTAAAATTAATCAATGGGGACAAAAAAATCTGGTCTCATTTAATGCTCAAAAAACTAAATACATTAATTTCTCCAATAGAAAGAATCCCTCAGACTCACACATAATTTTAAATGATGTCAATATTCCCATATCCACTACAATTGATATCCTAGGTGTTACTCTAAACCCCAACCTAAGCTGGACAGCTTATGTTAAATCCCTTGCTATAAATACTCCTAAAAAACTGGGACTTATGTACAGAGTTCGTGAGTTCTTCACTGACGAACAGATGGCCACAATATACAAAAGCCATGTGCTTTCTCAGATCGAATACTGTTCACCACTGTGGAGTGGATGTGGACCGGTTGCACTGAGGCAGTTGGACAAAATCCATAATAAAGCCATTAGATTAATCAATAATCCTGCCATAACGCAGGACCTTCCTCCGTTATCAGTACGTAGAGATGTTGCTTCTTAGCACTATTTTATAGATATTTTTACCGTAAGTGCTCTAACGAACTGGCTTCAATTGTGCCTCCTTCACATTTTCTCCCGAAATACTCGGGCAGCTGGGAACGCCCATGAACTCACACTCTCTCCCCCAGAATGCAGAACCTCTGCTTATCAAAATTCATTTATCCCCAGAACTACTACTCGCTGGAATTCACTTCCTGGGAGTTGCTTCCCACATACATTTAATCCTCTCGATTTTAAATCCAATTGTTATAAGTATTTTATGAATGGAGGATGCCTTTAGGCATATGGACCTATTTTTTTCCCTTTGTTTTTCCTTCCTCCATTATATATATATATATATATATATATATATATATATATATATATATATATATATATAAAGTGGAGATGGTATACTGTGGATGTGGTGTGGCGAGGTGAGGTACGGGACTAGGAGAAGAAGAGAATATCATACCCAACCAAGCTTCCCCCATTAAAACTTCACAGCCTCTCTGAGTCGGCTCTTACAGCGTCTTGATTACCTTATAGTTATGACTTAATTGACCCGGCGTTGTGTCCTGCCAAGGCAGAAGCCAGAAATTAGGCCTTATTCAGCAGTTATCAGATCGGCAGGACCCGGGAATGGAAGGCAGTTATGCATGTAAGTCTTCACCTCGATCTTCTGGGCATAAGTATCTGGGGAAAGTGCCAGGAGCTGGGGTCTTGTCTGCCAGGTTTCTTGGTTGTGGGTGTTGGAAGTGCGTGTGGGAGTTTGGGAGAGTATAGGGAAAAGAAGTAGGGAGAGGAATTGATGGGAGAGTATGAAGGACGGTGAAGGAGGGAGGATAGGGAAGAATGGTGGAGCTGAGTGGGGAAAGTAGAGAAAAGGGAAGTGGGGGGAAAGGAATAAGGGCAGAGATACGGAAAGTGTGTGAGGGAGCGTGGGAAGGGAGTGTGAGAGTGTGAGAAGGGAGTGAGGAAGGGAGTGGTGGGACAGAGGGAGGGAGTTGGTAGGGGTCTGGTGTAAAGGGAGGGAATGGAAAGGAAACTGAAGAAGGGCAGTAGGAGTAAGTCGTGGGAAGAAGCTTGGGGACGGTATGAGAATGGCAGTTAGAAAAGGGACTATAGAATGTGTCTAGGAGTATTGGAAGGAAATGGGAGAGTGTAAGGGGAATTGGGAATCGGGAGACAGGGGAATTAGAAGGGGAGAGGGAAAACTAGAGAGAGGGAGGAAGCAGAGGGACTCACTGAAGAGAGTGAGAGAAGGATTGGGGGCTGGGGAAGAGAAAGAGGAAGAAGGAGGTGGGGGAACTGGGTGGTGAGCAGGTACCGCCATCATCGTTTTAAATCGTGACTGTTTACACGATCATCGATATTTTCTGGTAGATCGGAAAATTTACGTACTGTTTAAATAGGTATGTTTATCATTTATACAGGGGAAAGGAACCAAAGGTTGAAAGTATGCAAAAGTTATCTAACCCAAAGAAAAAAACTCTTTTGTAATCTAATGGTTCGAGTCAAAGGAGTTCGACTCCCGGGGAAATGACGAGGG
Organism: Coenobita brevimanus; assembly: GCF_032717465.1. Taxonomy (NCBI): domain Eukaryota; kingdom Metazoa; phylum Arthropoda; class Malacostraca; order Decapoda; family Coenobitidae; genus Coenobita; species Coenobita brevimanus. The sequence continues at coordinate 38,189,296 of NC_136977.1, forward strand.
AGTTTTTTCAATCTTTATAACGCCACAAAGGAAAGTAGGCTGGTCCTCTGTCTTTACATCTGCTGAACTACTGCAGCCTAGCCTTGGATCCCTACTCCTCGGGAAGGGAGCTTTACTAAAATCAATACGTTCTTTTTGAGATACCTGAGTCACGTTTTGTACTTCTTCGTCAGACCTCAGGAAGCTAACCCAGTTTTAAGTAAAATCTTATACAGTATTTCTAGGTACAGTAAATATAGATAGGATGTACTCCAAGCGTTAAACGACTAGAGATGTTAGACAGAGGGCAAGAGAGAGAGAGAGTGAGAAGAGTGTTCCAAAGGGTTAGACGACTGGAGATCCTAAACAGAGGGCAAGAGAAAGAAAAAAATAGTTCCAGAGGTAATCAGCTGTGTAGCCTGGCATGAAGGACCACTGAGTGCATTAAATCAAGAGAACTTAAAGGACGACTGACGTTTTCTGGGATATCATCGAATTTTTACATATATATTTGTATGTATGTATTCATGGACGTATGTATATTTATGCCTGTATGTATCCATGTGTCAGAAATTATCGTCATCATCATCATCATCATCATCATTATCTATAGTCTCGTTTCTTTAAAGAACTGATGTGAATGGAATTCAGAAATGGCAAATGGAAAACATATAAGGAGAAGAATAATCAACAAAGGTCACTGCAGGTAATTAGGAAGATGACTAACATTTTCTTTTATTATTCTCATATTTATGTATATGTATGTATGTATATATGTCATCTCTAGCCGTTATTCATTTCAGTTATCAGTTTCTCGTAAATTCAGTGTTACAAGTGGTTCCCCCCCTAATTTCGGTGATAGTTTTACTCTGTTTACTAATTCGCTTATCTTTTGTTGAGTGTCGGAAGTGCTTTTGCCAGAATTTCTTGATGTGTCGGGAAGTGAATGACCCGGAACAATTTTTTAGCAACGCCCTTCCCCGGCAAACGTGCATACCCAGCCAGGTTAATTACACCGCCCCCAGCCTATGATTCTAAGCTTTCTGGCTACACATTACACACTTTCACCTCACCCGATATAGGCTCGGTTTCCTGCCCCCCTTTCCCCATCTGTCTCTGTCTCTGTCTCTGTCTCTATCTCTCTCTCTCTCTGTATGTGTGTGTGTGTGTGTGTGTGTGTGTGTGTGTGTGTGTGTGTGTGTGTGTGTGTGTTTGTGTGGGCTTCTTTTGTGCTTTTGATTAATGTTTCTCTCTCTCTCTCTCTCTCTCTCTCTCTCTCTCTCTCTCTCTCTCTCTTTTCAGGTATGTGGTAATGGTTACACTGATAAGGACATTTACAAGGTTGGTAACACCAGAGAGTCAACTGAGGTAACCCTTACACACACACACACACACACACACACAATAACGTGAAGTTCGGCCGTTCTGTACCTCACGTGTTACACCCCTTGCATCCTTCCACCACCTCCCCTTCCTTCCCTCCCTCCTTCCTTCTCACCTACTCACTGTACCTCGATCAGTCACACTAACAGTATCTTCTGCTGTATAAGGCACCAAAAAACATGAGGAAAAGATAACTAGAGATAGCTCCTAAGAGACAGGCCGAGAGATAGCCCAAGATAGCAGGCCCCGGGCATCAGTGGCAACAGATACAGATAAGATAAGCAGTGTAAGGTGGGGGCAGAGATAGCCACTAGAGATATGAAGGGAAATGTGAGAAAGAAAGATAGGGACTAGAGATAGAAGGGCTATATTGACTGATCAGATAAGGATGTGTGGTATTGTGTGCAGGGTGCTGGTGTGTGACGAGAGAGAGAGAGAGAGAGAGAGAGAGAGAGAGAGAGAGAGAGAGAGAGAGAGAGAAGAGTTTTCAGGTTAGATGGAGCTGAACTAGGTAAGGATGGAGATGAGAGGATGAAGGACAGAAGGAGGTACAGAGTGAAGAGAAAGGAAGTAGGAAAAGCAGATAGTGGTTAGAATTAGACCCGATATCAAGGTTAGATATCGAAGACTAGAGATGATGACACAGTTCGGTGGAAAAATTTGGGAGCTGTATTGTCGGTCACCCTATCCCTCGCAGCACCTTCTCCTTAGCGATTAATTTTTCCATGGTACAAACTTAACATTTCCATGTGTTATTTAACTCGCTTTACTTTCGACATGGTTTGTATCAGGTATCGTACAGAGGATATTAGGTGTGATGTACAAAATAAATCGCTGAGAAAAAGACGTCACGAAAACCCCCAAAGCCACTTTGCTTAATTGCATGAGTGGATGAAAAGAGAACGAATGTCAAATGGAAATGGAAAGTGATTTCGCTGTGGCGGGCGTAATGTTTTGTCAGTTGAAAATATGAAGAAAAGTCTTGTAGTGGCCGAATAAAAAGCTTCCGGTTGTAAAAATGTCTACTTCTGCTACTACTACTAGTACTATTACTACTACTACCACTACTTCGATAATGATAATTATAATAATAATTATAATAATAATAATAATAACAATAATAATAATAATAATAATAATAATAAAAATAATAATAATAATAATAATAATAATAATAATGATAATAATAATAATAATAATGATAATAATAAAAATAATAATAATCAGCTCGTGGTAATAGTAAACGTAATCAGCTCGTGGTAATAGTAAACGTAATCAGCTTCCGTTGGTAATAGTAAACGTAATCAGCTCGTGGTAATAGTAAACGTCAGGTGATGCTCGAAGTTAAGCCTCTAACAGGTGGCAGAAAAAAGCAAGGAAGAGCAACAACAACAACAAAAAAAGAGAAAAAAAGACATAGAAAAAAAGGGAGAAAAAAGGTATCTGCTGGTGACAAAAAAATCTATGCAAAATAACTTATGTTGATAGTTAAAAGAAAAAGGTATCTGATGGTGGCAAAAAAAAAAAAAAAAAAAAAAAAAACTACAGTGCGTTTTCCCCAACC
>NC_136977.1:38192321-38249821 GCF_032717465.1 Coenobita brevimanus
CTCAGGAATATAAACATCCTCTCTCATCGGGTTTACCACAAGAGGACTTTTGCTAAATAGAATAAAAATCGCCTGAAGGTAGCAAGAATCAAGTTAAATGTGGCGTCATCGTCTTGAAGGGATTGCTATATACCCGTGAGGAATGTCAAGCCAGTGGAGCAAACACGTCGGTAGATACTGGCGTGGTGAAGCCTAAAGGAGACCCTAGTGTAAAGACTTCGACAGGGTGGGTGTTATTCAAAACGGAATCGCAACTGGTTCCGTTCCCTCTTTAGTACATCCCCCCCAACTCCTGCTGTCCCTAACCCCCCTCCCATACCCCCTGGCTACCGTCGACTACTCCCCCACATCTGTCCCCTACTCCCTCCTTCCCTCTTCTCATCCACTTATCCCCCCAACTTCCCCTCTTCTTGTCCCCTGCTCCCCCCCCTCTTCTCCTCCTTTTGTTCTCTTCTCCTCCCTATTATCCCTCTACTTGCCCCCTCTACACACCGCTTTCTAACTTTGCCTTCATCTCTCCCACTCTCATCCTTCATATTTTTGTTACTCTTTTTGGCAGTTCTCTATCCCTTTCAAACATTCCCCTCACCTCTCATTCCTTCCTAACTCCCCTCTACCTCTCTCATTCCTTCCTATAACTCCCTCACTCCTACATACCTTTCTAACTCACTCATCTCTCATCCCCATCCCTAACACTCTCACCTCTCATTCCTTCCTTAACTCCTCACCTTTCATTCCTTCCTAACCCCTCACCCTACATACCTTTCTAACTCACTCACCTCTCATCCCTTCCTAACACTCTCACCTCTCATCCCTTCCTAACTCCCACACCTCTTATCTCTTCCTAACTCCCTCGCCTCTCATTCCTTTTTTTTTTTTTTTTTTTATATAACACGTAGAGAGAAAAGCTGGAGATAATAACAAAACAATTGATGCCACTGTATTTTTAACCAGCCAATGCCCAAAAATACAAACCCCACTCACAAGTTTTATACGGAGGTCACACGTATTTCATCTTCGTCAAGTGCTTCAGAAACAATCGTAAAACTTTTTGTCTAGCCATTCCGATAGCCATTAAAATTTTCATTTTTCATTTTTCACTATTATTATTATTAGTAGTAGTAGTAGTAGTAGTAGTAGCAGTAGTAGTAGTAGTAGTAGTAGCAGTAGTAGTAGCAGTAGTAGAAGTAGTAGAAGTAGTAGTAGTAGTATTTGTTTTATTTTTTTAAGTAAAATAAAATCAACTTGTTTCTTCATCTGATTCGACCCCCATATTTGCAGATTTCCAAAGTTGTAGCTGCTATCCTTGTCTGATTCTTCATGAGCAGCTGTGTTTCATCCGGCAAAAGGTATGTTTTTTTTTTTTTTTTTTTTTCCTTTTTGGTGGTTATGTAGATCTAACTCACATGCTCGTACAACTTATAATTGTGTGTGTGTGTGTGTGTGTGTGTGTGTGTGTGTGTGTGTGTGTGTGTGTGTGTGTGTGTATGTGTGTGTGTGTGTGTGTGTGTGTGTGTGTGTGTGTGTGTGTGTGTGTGTGTGTGTGTGTGTGTGTGAGAGAGAGAGAGAGAGAGAGAGCATGGAAATCCTAACTCACATCATTCAGCTTTATCTTTATGGATTTTCTTCTAATTTGCCTTCATGAATATATTTTTAACGTCTGGGTAAAAAGGTAAAGCCAGCTCATTGTATCCTTCTGTCTTAGCCTCTGAGGAATAACAAGTTGGAGGAAGTCCAAAAGTGATAAAGCAATTTATGGGATTCTCCACTTACTTTGCATAAATGTGTGTGGCTTTTATTTCTTAGGTTATTTATTTATTTATTTTTTGGAATGTCAAGTCGGGTCCTTTGTTACTAGTTCCAGGCCTCATGGTGCGTGTTTTCTGCGTGTGCGTGTGTGTATGCATGCCTGTGTGTGTGTGGATGTGTACGCGTGTGAGTGTGTGTATCTTAATGTATCTGTGTCAGTTTGCGTGCGTGTGTGTGTGTGTGTGTGTGTGTGTGTGTGTGTGTGTGTGTGTGTGTGTGTGTGTGTGTGTGTGTGTATTTTTAAGTCTAAGTAAGCTGGTATTTACCTTCAACTGTTATATCAAACCTTATGTGTATTTCCTTTATAAGCTGAAGTGGACCAAAATAACTCACATAATATGGGTTACTCCTGCTCCCTCATGGATTATTATTATTATTATTATTATTATTATTATTATTATCATTATTATTATTATTATTATTATTACTACTACTACTACCACTACTACTACTACTATTATTATTATCATTATCATTATTATCATTATTATTCAAGGTCCAAGTCACTTATTCGTGGTTTATTTTTCTCCTCATTACTTGAATCTTTTTTCTTCGGGTAATATAAAACTTACTTATTTTTTACCGAACACTCGAAAGTCTATAATTTTCGGAATCCATATAATCACACTTCCATTTAATCACACTAGAGGCGACGACCAAGACAAATAAAATTTCTGTGTTTGGAAAGAGTATAATTATGACTGAAATTATCCATAGGTGACGAGAATATGAAAAAAAATCCCATCTTAGTGGGAAAATTAGTATATATATATATACTATATATATAAATATATATATATATATATATATATATATATATATATATACTATATATATATATAAAGAATCCGACTTTCCCGTGCACTATAGGCGACTTCCAGAGAGATAGTTGCTGTGTACCTTCGCTCTGTCTTGAGTCTGGGTAGTGTATGATCTTGAAGAAAATCGTAAGGAGATGGCTAGAATTAAACACTTCCTCATCCCCCCTTCATACTCTAGGAGACGTTCAAGACAAAAGACAATTATTTTATAATTATCTACCCCAAGCACGCTCCAATTTTCTTTACAGTCATGAGTACAATCGTGCAGAGATATTCAGAGTTAGTCACGTTTCCCCATTGAAGACGCGAAAATAATCACGTTCCCTCATTTAAGACGCAAAAAAAAAACACACTCCCCCATTCAAGACGTCAAAATAACCATCTTCCCCAATTCAAGATGCATAAAATAATCACGTTCCCCCATTGAAGACGCCAAAATAATCATGTTCCCCTATTCAAGATGCAAAAATAATCAAGTTCCCCATTGAAGACACCCCGAAAATCACGTTCCTCCATTTAAGAAGCAAAAATAATAACGATCCCCCATTTAAAATGCAAAAACAATCACGTTCCCCCATTGAAGACGCAAAAATAATCACGTTCCTCATTGACGACGCAAAAATAATCACGTTCCCCCTTTGAAGACGCAAAAATAATCACGTTCCCCCATTGAAGACGCAAAAATAATCACGTTCCCCCATTGAAGACGCAAAAATAAGCATGTTCCCCCATTGAAGACTCAAAAATAATCACGTTCCCCCATTTAAGACGCTCAAATAATCTCTCTCCCCCATTGAAGATAAAGAAAAAATCACGCTCCCCCATTCAAGACGTCAAAATAACCATCTTCCCCAATTCAAGATGCATAAATTAATCACATTTCCCCATTGAAGTCGCCAAAATAATCACGTTCCCCCATTCGATATGCAAAAATAATCACATTCCCCCATTCAAGACGCCCAAAAAATCACGTTTCCCCAATTAAGAAGCATAAATAATAACATTCCCCCATTTAAAATGCAAAAATAATCACGTTTCCCCATTGAAGACGCAAAAATAATTACGTTCCCCCACTGAAGATGCAAAAATAATCACCCTCATTCATAACGAAAAAACAATCACGTTCCCATATTGAAGAAGCAACAATAATCATGTTTCCCCACTGAATATGCAAAAATAATCACGTTCCCCCATTGAAGATGCAAAAATAATCATGTTCCCCCATTGAAGATGCAAAAATAATCACATTTCCCCATTGAAGATGCAAAAATAATCATGTTCTCCCATTCAAGATGCTAAACTATTCACGTTTTCCGATTCAAGACGCCCAAAAAATCACGTTCCCCCATTGAAGACGCAAAAATAATAACGTTCCCCCATTTATATCGCAAAAACAATTACGTTCCCAATGTGAAGACGCAAAAATAATCATGTGCCCCCATTGAAGATGCAAATATAATCACGTTCACCCATTGAAGACGCAAAAATAATCACGTTCCCCCATTGAAGACGCAAAAATAAGCATGTTCCCCCATTGAAGACGCAAAAATAATTACGGTCCCCCATTGAAGACGCAAAAATAATCACGCTCCCCCATTGAAGAGAAACAAAAAATCACGCTCCCCCATTCAAGACGTCAAAACAACCATCTTCCCCAATTCAAGATGCATAAATTAATCACACTTCCCCATTGAAGTCGCCAAAATAATCACGTTCCCCCATTCGATATGCAAAAATAATCACATTCCCCCATTCAAGACGCCCAAAAAATCACGTTCCCCCAATTAAGAAGCATAAATAATAACATTCCCCCATTTAAAATGCAAAAATAATCACGTTTCCCCATTGAAGACGCAAAAATAATTACGTTCCCCCACTGAAGATGCAAAAATAATCACGTTCCCCCATTGAAGACGCAAAAATAATCAAGCTCCCCCATTTAAGACGCAAAAATAATCACGTTCCCCCATTCAAGAAGCAAAACTAATTACTTTCCCCCATTCAAGACACCCAAAAAATCACGTTCCCCCAGTGAAGACGCAAAAATAATAATGTTCCCTCATTCATAACGTAAAAACAATCACGTTCCCATATTGAAGAAGCAACAATAATCATGTTTCCCACTGAATATGCAAAAATAATCACGTTCCCCCATTGAAGAAGCAAAAATAATCATGTTCCCCCATTGAAGATGCAAAAATAATCACATTTCCCCAATGAAGATGCAAAAATAATCACGCTCCCCATTGAAGATGCAAAAATAATCATGTTCTCCCATTCAAGATGCAAAACTAATCACGTTTTCCGATTCAAGACGCCCAAAAAATCACGTTCCCTCATTGAAGACGCAAAAATAATAACGTTCCCCCATTTATATCGCAAAAACAATTACGTTCCCAATGTGAAGACGCAAAAATAATCATGTGCCCCCATTGAAGATGCAAATATAATCACGTTCACCCATTGAAGTTTCAATTACGATAACGTTCCCACATTGAAGACTCCCAAATAATCACATTCTCCCACTTAAGACGCTAAAAATAATCACTTTCCCACATTGAAGACGCAAAACAAATCACGTTCCCCCACTGAAGATGCAAAAATAATCACGTATCCCCATTCAAGATGCAAAAATAATCACGTTCCCCCATTGAAGACGCCCAAATAATCACGTTCCCCCATTGAAGATGCAAAAAAATCACGTTCCCCCATTTATGACGCCATAATAATCACGCTCCCCCATTCAAGAACTCAAAATAATCATCTTCCCTAATTCAAGATGCAAAAATAATCACGTTCCCCCATTTATGACGCCAAAATAATCACGTTCCCCCATTGAAGATGCAAAAATAATCACGTTCCCCAATGAAGACGCAAAAATAAACACGTTCCCCCATTTAAGACGTCAAATTGATCATCCTTCCCAATTCAAGATGCAAAAATAATCACGTTGCCCCATTTAAGACGCCAAATTAATCACGTTCCCCTATTCAAGATGCAAAACTAATCACGTTCCCCATTGAAGACACCCAAAAAATCACGTTCCCCATTTAAGATGCAAAAATAATAACGATCTCCCATTTAAAAAACAAAAACAATCACGTTCCCCCATTGAAGATGCAAAAATAATCACGTTCCCCCATTGAAGACGCAAAAATAATCACGTTCCCCCATTGAAGACGCAAAAATTATCACTTTCCCCCATTGAAGACGCAAAAATAATCACGTTCCCCCATTGAAGACGCAAAGAACCAAGTTCCCCCATTGAAGACGCAAAAATAATCACGTTCCCCCATTGAAGACGCAAAAATAATCACGTTCCCCCATTGAAGACACACAATAAATCACGTTCCCCCATTCAAGACGTCAAAATAACCATCTTCCCCAATTCAAGATGCATAAATTAATCACATTTCCCCATTGAAGACGCCAAAATAATCACGTTCCCCAATTCGAGATGCAAAAATAATCACGTTCCCCCATTGAAGACGCCAAAATAATCACTTTCCCCCATTTGAAGAGGCCAAAATAATCACGTTCCCCCATTGAAGACGAAATAATATTCACGTTCCCCCATTGAAGACGCAAAAATAATCACGTTCCCCCATTTGAGATGTAAAAATAATCACGTTCCCCCATTCAAGACGCCCCAAAAATCACGTTCCCCCATTTAAGAAGCAAAAATAATAACGTTCCCCCATTTAAAATGCAAAAAAAATCACGTTCCCCCACAGAAGACGCAAAAATAATCACGTTCCCCCATTCAAGACGCAAAAACAATCACGTTCCCCCATTGAAGATGCAAAAATAATCACGTTCCCCATTGAAGACGCAAAAATAATCACGCTCCCCCATTGAAGATGCAAAAATAATCACGTTCCCCCATTCAAGATGGAAAACTTATCACGTTCCCCCATTTAAAACGCAAAAAATAATAATGTTCCCCATTTTTATCGGAAAAACAATCACGTTCCCAATTTGAAGACGCAAAAATAATCATGTGCCCCCATTGAAGATGCAAAAATATAATCATGTTCCTCCATTGAAGATGCAAAAAAGATCACGTTCCCCCATTGAAGACACCCAAATAATCACGTTCTCCCATTGAATATGCAAAAATAATCTCTTTCCCCCATTGAAGACGCAAAAACAATCACGTTCCCCCATTGAAGACGCCCAAATAATCACGTTCCCCCATTGAAGATGCAAAAATAATCATTTTCCCCCGATGAAGACGCCAAAATAATCACGTTCCCCCATTCAAAACGTCAAAATAATCATCTTTCCTAATTCAAGATGCAAAAATAATCACGTTCCCCCATTTATGACGCCAAAATAATCACGTTCCCCCATTGAAGATGCAAAAATAATCACGTTCCCCATTGAAGACGCAAAAATAAATACGTTCCCCATTTAAGACGTCAAAATAATCATCTTTCCCAATTCAAGATGCAAAAATAATCACGTTGCCCCATTTAAGACGCAAAAATAATAACCTTCCCCCATTTAAAACGCAAAAACAATCACGTTCCCCCATTGAAGACGCAAAAATAATGACCTTACCCCCATTCTAGACACAAGGACAATCACTACGTATCTTCCTTTTAACTACGCTCTGTCCTGGTGTTTAGAAAGAGTGTAATGGCGTCTGTGTTCTTGGTTATGAGTGATTTGGGTGCGTGTAATGAGCGAGAGGGCCAAAGGGAATATTAGGCAGGGAAAGCAGCCACGATTTTGGGGTCTGGAACAGCGGGGGGCCGTTCCAGTGCGTGACACAACCCCCCCGCTGCTGCTGCTTGAAGAGAAAGAGGGGAGGGGAAGGGGTAGCCAGGGAAAAGGGGAAACTGGAAAGCAAGTATTCAAAGGAGATAGAAGGGACGACAGATGAAGATAAATAGATACGGAAATATATATTTTTTATTTGTCTTTCCTTCTGTTCATCTTCTGTAAAAAAAAAAAAAAAAAAAAAAAACTGCGAGGAAGAGTAAAAAAGGTAATAAATGAAGAAGGAAAACTGGAAGGTAAGGTAGTTAAGGGAGGAGATAGACTGATAGGTTAACACGTTGATGTATGAATGAAAGAGAAAAAAAAAAAACTAAAAAAATGAAAATTAAAAGTACGGAAATAAAATCCTAAGAAAGGTAGGTAGATTAATACGCGTATAAATAGATAGATAGATAAATAAATAGATAAGTAGGCAGTTAGACAGATTGATAGACAGATGGATAGATATAGATATGTAGAAACAACCTCGTCGGGAGCGAAGAATGAAAAGAGAAAGATTGCGAGAAGCGGAAAGGTGACAAAAAATCAAGGAAAATCAAGGTATTCAGGAGAGAGAGAGAGAGAGAGAGAGAGAGAGAGAGAGAGAGAGAGAGATCTAATATTTGGTATCGCCAGCCCCTCCCACTCTCCTCACACTACCTTCATCTCCTCCCACTCTCTCTCCTTCTCTCTCTGACCCCTGCGCCGTCTTCCGTTCCTTATCAACTTTTAGTTAAAATGAATTCAACTTTCCTCCCGTCCTTATCACCCCTCCTGTCAGTCTAATGATGCTTTTGAAAATAATGAAAGATGTAGATAAGTTTATAATCGATGAGCGTGGAAGCGTGACAAGGTGTGGATAGGGAGAGGGGGAGAGATGGAGTGTGTGGATGTGGGTGTTAAGACAATGTAGATGAGGATGGATGTGTCGGTAGGAAGTGCGTGTGTGTGTGTGTGTGTGTGTGTGTGTGTGTGTGTGTGTGTGTGTGTTTGTTTGTAGGTGTGGATGGATGGAATGGAAAAGTGCGTGGATAGGGAAGGGTGAATGTTTGGGGGAAAGTGTGTGTATGTGCGGGTTGGTAAGGAAATGTGGATGAGAAACAGGAAGACTGTATGTTCGTTTGCGTGTGGGAAGAGTGTGTGTTCGTGTGGGTATGGGATTAGTGTCTGTTCGTGTGGGTGTGGGAAGGGTGTGTGTTCGTGTGTGTGCGGGAAGAATGTGTTCGTGTGGGTGTGGGAAGAGTGAGTGTTCCTGCATGTGTGGGAAGAGTGTGTGTTCGTGTGGGTGTGAGAAGAGTCTGTGTTCGTCTGGGTGTGTTAAGTGAGTGTGAAAGATTCTAAATTGCTGGATAGAAAGGATGTGTGGATGAGGAGGGATGAGTGTTTGGGTGAAAGATGTGTGAGTGGGAAGGGACGGATGGATGGAAAAGTTGTATTGATGTCTTGGCTGGGATAGTGAGAGTGTGAATGAGGATGGATGGGTGGATGTAAAGGATGTGCGTGGATTAGAAAAGTGTATAAGAGGGAAGAAAATGAATGAATAAAGAAGTATAATAAGGAAGGATAGGTGGATGTACAGGATGTGCATGGATTAGAAAAGTGTATAAGAGGGAAGAAAATGAATGAATAAAGAAGTATAATGAGGAAGGATAGGTGGATGTAAAGGATGTGCGTGGATTAGAAAAGTGTATAAAGGGGAAGAAAATGAATGAATAAAGAAGTATATATTAATGGGAAGGAATATTTAGACTAGGAGAAGTTTGAAAATAGGAGTAATTTAATATTGGAAATTGGTATGTGACTGGAGAAGGATATATGAGAAGGGCGTGAGAATAGGAAGATTTCTGTGTGTGGAGTGGAGTATTTAAGAAGATGAAAGCAATGTTATATGTCAATTTAGAAGTGAATGGGGGATAGTTTGTGTGGTGATATGTAATGACATAATGAGAAACCTCGTGTGCTAGAAAATGGTTGATAGAAAAACTGAGCAGAAGGATGACATTGTGCATGGGAGGGGGAACCATTGGTTGTGAAAGGAATGGTGTAGTGAGCAGGGTGAGTGGATGGGAGGACGGGTGTACGTGGGGAAGGAAGGAATGGGCGAGTGGGGAAGGAAGGAGAGGGTAGGGCGGGGTGTTTGCCTGGGATGGGGCATAGGGATGACACGGGATCACGTGAAATAGCGTGGAATGTGGGCAGGATTTCAATACATAGGTGATTGGAGAAAGGTTGCATGCATGGTTTGGGGAGAATATCTGGGGAGTGGGGAGTGGGAGAGATATGAAGGGGAGTGGGGAGTGGGGAGTGGGAGAGATAAGAAGGGGAGTGGGGAGTGGGAGAGATAAGAATGCAAAGGGGAGTATACTATATGGAGGGAGGAGTTCGTTCATCAGGTCTTCTGGGTAATATAGATAAGACTGAGAAACGAGCAGGAGAGACTGGGTGCGAGCGAAATGGAAGATAAAAGTTGAAAAGCATGTCATACCTTCCTTTGCCCTGCTCAGTGAACTAATTAACCTTGGGGGAGGAAAGGCTACTCCTCACCTGAATAAGGACGTGTTAAGTCAGTGAAAATAAGTTGGTATAATTCCTGTTGCACTGAAAGAGATAACCACTTTAGTCCGAGGAGTCACACCCGACACAAGTAAAAGTATTTGGTGGTACTCTGAAGGATGGAGAGAGAGAGAGAGAGAGAGAGCGAGAGAGAGAGAGAGAGAGTTACGTTCCAAGATCTCACATAAAACGCAGCACACACAGGAAATGAGGCACCTGTGAAAACTCATACCTGTGCTAATGAGACCATATGACACCTTACGACACCTAATAAACTTCCGCCGATGTACCAGAACAAATACTTTGGGTACGGGAGGATCTTAACCCCAGACCTCCATTGTTCAGATGACTCGCTTTTGTTCATGGTAGTTTGAGTGTCGTGGTTGTAAATGCAGTGTGGATGCAGTTATTGAGGGAGAGAGAGAGAGAGAGAGAGAGAGAGAGAGAGAGAGAAATACTATGTCAGTGCGTTACGGTTGGTTATGCAGAGTACACACACACACACACACACACACACACACACACACACACACCAATACTCTGATTCTTAGGCTCGTATTCTCGTCAGTTAAGGAAGCTCCGTAACACCATTTCCTTAGTGATTTATTGATGAATAAGGGTGTTTAATATCCTTTGAACGTTATTTATGAAGAGTAGGATTATATTGAATGGACTTACATAACACAGAAGAGGACAGTAAGGTGTAACAAACGGAGGACACCAGTAATCTGGTGCATGTTTTTTTTTTTTTTTAATTCATTTGTTTTTCCTTCCTCTGTTCTGTTATTAAAAAAAAAATCGCTTAAGAAAAGGTGTTAGGGAGCTCCCTGAACCCACAAGAATGCTGACCTGTTTCTCGTCGATATTATGACTGCGACTATGCTTGACCCCCCTATTGACCCCCCCTCTTGACCCCCGGGAAAGGTCATCATTACCTGACCGTAGTCCTGGAGCAGGTGTTTTAACATTTTATGGCATTTCTTGTGTTGCTAGTTTCTCCCCGGTGCATAATATTGTCTTTAAGTTTCTGTGTGTGTGTGTGTGTGTGTGTGTGTGTGTGTGTGTGTGTGTGTGTGAAATAAAAACTTCACCTCTTCATACTCTGTAACTCCACACCCTCCAACTTCACACCCTGCCATTTCATATCCATCAACCCCACATAACCTCACACCGTGCCACATCACACACTTCTCTTTCACTCTCTTCATCCTTCTCTGCTTATTCCCTCATTCTCTTCTTCCACCTCTACTTTTTATCTTCATCCCTCCTCCGTCTCTCCTGCCACCCCACACCCTTGTCAAGTTTCCTCCCTCCTCTCCTTATCCTCCTCCTTTTTTTCCTTCCTTTGTTCATCATATTCTTTCTCACCTTCTCCTACTCTTCTTCCTCGTCTCCTCTTCATTCCTTCTCTCTCATGTTTTCAGTTTTCCTTTCCCTTCCCTTTCTTTTCCTCCACTCCCTCTCCACCTCTCCTTTCTCCTCCTCCTCTCTTCTCAACCTTGTCGTCCCTCCATCCTAGGTCACAGCCACTCCCCGTCTCCTTCCTTTTCCTCCTTCTCCTCCTCCTCCTCCTCCTTTTTCTCCCTCCACCGGTTCTCCCTTTTATCTCTCTCCACCTCCTCTCTCTCTCTCTCTCTCTCTCTCTCTCTCTCCACTCGTCAACCTTGTCTCGTGTCTAGGTCAGAGCCACTCCCAATCCCTCACCTTCAGGAAATACTTGAGTCTTAATTACCGCAGTTTGGCAAGTGATTTACTGATGATAAATACCGTGGCTTGATAGTTATAAATAGAAACACAGAAAGAGATGGAGATAGAAAGATGCATGTAGAGATATACAGATAAGTAGATAGATTGATAGGTAGGCGGATGGAGGGACAGGCAACTACAGCGATAGAAAAATAAATAGATAAATTAATGTAGATTGATGGAGCACACACAGGTGGATAGGCTGGTACAGAGTCAGATACATGGAACGAAATAGACAAGTACAGTCGTCAGCATAAATTCACTGCAAGTCTACTCGTGTGATGTGAGTCCTTTTGTCTGGCAACAGTGTAAGGGGACTAGTTGCCACGTAGCCTTTTATACACTTTAACGACGTGTTTTTTAAAAATGGTACCAGAGGCTGGCTAGAGTACAATATTATGTATACCGTATTTAATCAGTATAAAAAAAAAGTGCAAAAGCTGACAGAATGTTATGAAACGACGTACGAGCGTAATACTCTGACATTCCTCATAACCGTGTCTAAACTCCCTTTCTCTCTCAACCCCTTTCTCCTCCTGATGTTCCCCCACCCCTCCTTCCCCCTCCTACTCCCCACTCACGTTCATGCTTCTCCACTTTCTCCTCTCCTCACTCTCTCTACCTTCATTCATTTATCCACGGCACTAACCCGACTGGTGCATCACAATTCTCTCTTGACTGTTTACTAAACCAATACTGTCCTGTTCTCAATTGCTCGAAATGCTTTAATAAAATGTATCCAAGGCTAATTACCAATATTCCTTCCTGTTCTAATCCCATTCTCACCCTTCCCGCCTGATTCCCACTCTTTTTATTCCAGTTGTCATTCTTTTCTCCACCCCTTGTCACTACCAACAGCCGCTAGATACAGAAACGTTTGAGGTCTCGTTCTCGTGATGTATTATTCCTTACTCTGTGTGTGTGTGTGTGTGTGTGTGTGTGTGTGTGTGTGTGTGTGTGTGTGTGTGTGTGTGTGTGTGTGTGTGTGTGTTTAGTGAGCCTGGCAGTTGGTGGCGAAATTAAACAAATATTTGTGCCCATTCCTTCTACTTCCTCTCTCTCTGTCTCAGTCTCTGTCTGTCTGCCTGTCTGTCTGTCTGTCTCTCTGTCTCTCTGTCTGTCTGTCTCTCTCTCTCTCTCGTTTCAAGGAAAATGTTCCCATCCTTCTCATACTGTTCACTGATTCATGAAGCAGGATCAGAACCCATCATGTTTCGAACAACTGCATCACGTGTGGAGTAAAGAGTGGGTGAGAAAGACTGAGGCATGGCAAGATACTCTCGAATGTAAGGAGCTAAAAGGTTACAGGAATAGACAAGAAATGGAAAAGAATGCAGTTCATTACGTAGATCTGCGCCGTGGTTAAGGTAGACATGGTGCGGAGAGAGGGGAGTGGAAATGAACGAGCTTGGGGGGGGGGAGTTGAGAGGTAGGGTGGGGAGGGACACTGGGTGGGTAAGAGGGAGAGAGCAGAAGTTTCATCACTCTACAACATTTTTCTGTCGTCTTTTGCTCAATTTTATGCTAATCAGATATAAAGACCATTGCATTCTGGGCGATTTATAGCACTTATTCTTACAAACACGTCTTTAAAGCGTATAAAAGCCTGTGTGGCGACTAGTTCCTATACACTGTTGCCAGACAAAACAATCATATCACACGAGCAGGCTTGCAGCGAATTTGTGCTGACGACTGTACCTTTGGATTTTCTTGAAATTTACCTACATGAATATATTTTTAACGTCTGGGTAAGGTAAAGCCAGCTCATTATATCCTTCGTCTAGCCCTGAGGAATAATATTGAGGAAGTCCAAAAGTGGCAAAGCATATTTATGGGATTCTCCACTTACTTTGCATAAGTGTGTGTGTGGCTTTTATTTTTTATTTTATTTTATTTATTTATTTTTTTTGTAATGTCAGGTCGGATCACTTGTTGCTAGTTCCAAGCCTCATGGTGTGTGTTTCTGAGTGTGCGTGTGTGTATGCATGCCTGTGTGTGTGAGTGTGTATGCGTGTGAGTGTATATATCTTAATGTATCTGTGTGTGTGTGTGTGTGTGTGTGTGTGTGTGTGTGTGTGTGTGTATTTTTAAGTCTAAGTAAGCTGGTATTTACCTTCAACTGTTATATCAAACCTTATGTGTATTTCCTTTATAAGTTGAAGTGGACCAAAATAACTCACATAATATGGGTTACTCCTGCTCCCTCATGGATTATTATTATTATTATTATTATTATTATTATTATTATTATTATTACTACTACTACTACTACTACTACTACTATTAATACTACTACTACTACTACTATTCATACTACTACTACTACTGCTGCTGCTGCTGCTGCTGCTGCTGCTGCTACTGCTGCTACTACTACTACTACTACTACTACTACTACTACTACTACTACTACTATTATTATTATTATTATTATTATTATTATTAGTCTTACTGTTGTTATCATTATTATTATTATCATTATTATTCAAGGTCCAAGTCAGTTATTCGTGGTTTATTTTTCTCGTCATTACTTTATTTTTTTTTATGGCTGATATAAAACTGTTTTTTTCTTGAACACTCGAAAGTCTATAATTTTGGAGATCCATATAATCACATTTCCGTACAAGAGGCGACAACCAAGACAAATACAATTACTTTGTGTGGAAAGCTTATAATTATGACTGAAATTATCCGTAGGTGACCAGATTATGATAAAAAAAAGTGGCATCTTAGTGGGAAAATTAGTATATATATATATATATATATATATATATATATATATAAAGATTCCGACTTTCTCCTGAACTATAGGTGACTTCCAAGACACAGAGAGATAGTTGCTGTGTACCTTCGCCCTGCCTTGAGTCTGGGTAGTGTATGATCTTGAAGAAAATGGTAAGAGATGGCCAGAACTAAGCACATTACCCTTCCTCCTTTACTCCAAACGACGTTCAAGACTACAAGACAATTTTTTTTTATAATTATCTCCGCCCAGGCACGCTCCAGTTTTCTTTACAATTGTGAGTAAAGTCGTCCGGAGATATTCAGAGTCAAGTCACTTTTCCCCACTGACGACGCAAAAATAATCACGTTCCCCCATTTAAGACGCAAAAATAATGACGTTCCCCCATTTAAGACAAAAATAATCATGTTCCCCCATTTAAGACAATAATAATCATGTACACCCATAGAAGAAGCCAAAATAATAACTTTGCCCCATTTCAGACGCAAAAATAATCACGTTCCCCATACAAGACGCAAATATAATCACGTTTCCCCATACAAGACGCAGAAATAATCACGTTCCCCCATATAAGACGCCAAAATAATCACGTTTCTCCCACGGAAGACGCCAAAATAATCATGGGTCCCCCATTCAAGACCCAAAATAATCATGTTCCCCCATTTAAGACTCCAAAAATAATCACTTTCCCCCATTGCAAAAATAATCACGTTCCCCCATTGAAGACGCAAAAAAGATCACGTTCCCCCACTGAAGACGCAAAAATAATGTTTCCCCCATTGCAAGCGCAAAAATAATGACATTCTCTCATTCAAGACGCTATAATAATCACCTTCCTCCATTCAAGCCGCAAAAATAATCGCGTTCCCCCATCGAAGACTCTAAAATAATCACGTTCCCCCATTGAAAAAGCAAAAATAATCACGTTCTCCCATTCAACACACAAAGACAATCAATAATTATGTATCTTCGTCTTAACTACGCTTGGTTCTGGTGTTTGGAAAGCGTGCAATGGCGTCTGTGTGCTTGAGTGTGGGTGATTGGGGGGCATGTAATGAGCGAGAGGGCCACAGGGAATATTTGGCAGGGAAAGCAGCCACACTGTGGGGGGTTGGAACCGCGGGGGGCCGTTCCAGTGCGTGACACGACCCCCCTCTGCTGCTGGCGGAAGAGGGAGAGGGAAGGGGAAGAGATAAACAGGGAAAGGGGAAAACTGGATAGCCAGGTATTCAGAGGAGATAGAAGGGTTGACAGACGAAGATAAATAAATGAGGAGATATACATTTCTTTAACTTGTCTTTCCTTCTGTTCATCTTCCGTTAAAAAAAAAAAATGCTGCAAGGAAGAGTGGAGAAGGAAGTAAATGAAGAAGGAAAACTGCAAAGTCAGGTAATTAAAGAACGAGTTAGACTGACAGGTTAACACGTTGATGTATCAATGGAATAGAAAAAAAAGTTAGAAATGAAAAAAGTACAAAAATAAAATCCTAAAAAAGATAGGTAGATTAATATGTCTATAAACAGATAAACAGATAGATAAGTAGACCGTTAGACAGATAGACAGATGGATAGATATGGATAGGCCTATACAGGTACAACCTCCACAGGAGCGAAAAATGAAAATGGAAGGATTGTGGGAAGCGGAAAGGTGACAGAAAATCAAGGAAAAGTAATAGGAGGGAGAGAGAGAGAGAGAGAGAGAGAGAGAGATCTAATATTTGCTTTCACCAGCTCCTCCCATTCTCCTCACGCTACCTACACCTCCCCCACCCTCTCTTCTTATCTCTCTGACCCTTGAGCCGTTTTCCTTTCCTTATCGCCTTTTACTTAAAATGAATTCAACTTTCCTCCGTCCTTATCACCCCTCCTGTCAGTCTAAGGATGCTTTTGAAAATAATGAAAGATGTAGATAAGTTTATTATCGATGAGCGCGGAAGCGTGACAAGGTGTGGATGGGGAGAGGGGGAGAGAGGGAGTGTGTGGATGTGGGTGTTCAGACAATGTGGATGAGGGTGGATGTGTCTGTAGGAAGTGTGTGTGTGTGTGTGTGTGTGTGTGTGTGTGTGTGTAGGTGTGGATGGATGGAAAGGAAAGTGCGTGGATAGGGATGGATGAATGTTTGGGGGAAAGTGTGTGCATGTGCGGGTTGGTAAGGAAGTGTGGATGAGAAACAGAAAGAGTGTATGTTCGTTTGCGTGTGGGAAGTGTGTGTGTGTTCGTGTGGGTATGGGATGAGTGTGTGTTCGTGTGCGTGTGGGAAGAGTGTGTTCGTGTGGGTGTGGGAAGAGTGAGTGTTCCTGCATGTGTGGGAAGAGTGTATGTTCGTGTGGGTGTGAGAAGAGTCTGTGTTCGTCTGGGTGTGTTAAGCGAGTGTGAAAGATTCTAAATTGCTGGATAGAAAGGATGTGTGGATGAGGAGGGATGAGTGTTTGGGTGAAAGATGTGTGAGTGGGAAGGGACGGATGGATGGAAAAGTTGTATTGATGTCTTGACTGGGATAGTGAGAGTGTGAATGAGGATGGATGGGTGGATGTAAAGGATGTGCGTGGATTAGAAAAGTGTATAAGAGGGAAGAAAATGAATGAATAAAGAAGTATAATAAGGAAGGATAGGTGGATGTACAGGATGTGCATGGATTAGAAAAGTGTATAAGAGGGAAGAAAATGAATGAATAAAGAAGTATAATGAGGAAGGATAGGTGGATGTAAAGGATGTGCGTGGATTAGAAAAGTGTATAAAGGGGAAGAAAATGAATGAATAAAGAAGTATATATTAATGGGAAGGAATATTTAGACTGAGAGAAGTTTGAAAATAGGTGGAATTTAATATTGTAAATTGGTATGTGACTGGAGAAGGATATATAAGAAGGGCTTGTGAATTGAAAGGTTTTTGTGTGTAGAGTGGAGTATTTAAGAAGATGAAAGCAATGTTATATGTCAGTTTTAGAAGTGAATGGGAGAAGGTTTGTTTGGAGATATATAATGGCATAATGAGAAACCTCGTGTGCTAGAACAAGGTTGATAGAAAAACTGAGCAGAAGGATGACATTGTGCATGGGAGGGGGAACCATTGATTGTGAAAGGAGTGGTGTAGGTGGGCAGGGTGTGTGGATGGGAGGATGGGTGTACGTGGGGAAGGAAGGAATGGGTGAGTGGGGAAGGAAGGAGAGGGTAGGGAGCGGTGTTCGCCTGGGATGGGGCATGGGGATGACAAGGGAACACGTGAAATAGCGTGGAATGTGGGCAGGATTTCAATACATAGGTGAGTGGAGAAAGGTTGCATGCATGGTTTGGGGAGAATATATGGGGAGTGGGGAGTGGGAGAGATAAGAAGGGGAGTGGGGAGTGGGAGAGATAAGAAGGGGAGTGGGGAGTGGGAGAGATAAGAAGGGGAGTGGGGAGTGGGAGAGATAAGAAGGGGAGTGGGGAGTGAGAGAGATAAGAAGGGGAGTGGGGAGTGGGAGAGATAAGAAGGGGAGTGGGGAGTGGGAGAGATAAGAAGGGGAGTGGGGAGTGGGAGAGATAAGAAGGGGAGTCGGAGAGATAAGAATGCAAAGGGGAGTATACGATATGGAGGGAGAAGTTCGTGCATCAGGTCTTCTGGGTAATATAGATAAGACTGAGAAACGAGCAGGAGAGACAGCTGGGTGCGAGCGAAATGGAAGATAAAAGTTGTAAAGCACGTCATACTTTCCTTTGCCCTGCTCACTGAACTAATTAACCTTGGGGGAGGAAAGGCTACTCCTCACCTGAATAAGGACGTGTTAAGTCAGTGAAAATAAGTTGGTACGATTTCTCTTGCACTGAAAGAGAGAACCACTTCATTCCGAGGAGTCACACCCGAGAGAGAGAGAGAGAGAGAGAGAGAGAGAGAGAGAGAGAGAGAGAGAGAGAGAGAGAGAGAGAGAGAGAGAGAGTTATGTTGCAAGTGCTCACATAAAACGCAGCACACACAGTAAATGAGGCACCTGTGGAAACGCATAGCTGTGCTAATGAAGGCCATATGACACCTTTCGACACCTTAAAAACTTCCACCGATGTACCAGAACAATACTTTGGGTACGGGGAATCTTAACCCCAGACCTCCATTGTTCACAATACTCTCACTTTTGTTCATGGTTGATTGAATGCCGTGGTTGTAAATGCAGTGTGGATGCAGTTGTTGAGAGAGAGAGAGAGAGAGAGAGAGAGAGAGAGAGAGAGAGAGAGAGAGTACTGTGTTAATGAGTTACTGTTTATTCATAGTCCGCACACACACACACACACACACACACACACACACACACACACACACACACACACACACACACACACACACACACACACACACACACACACACACACACACACACACACACACACTACTACTCTGATTCTTAGGCTCGTATTCTCGTTGGTTAAGGAAGTTCCCTAACACCATTTCCTTAACGATTTGTTTATGAATATGGGTGGTTAATATCTTTTTTAACATTATTTATGCTGAGTATAATTATATTGAAAGGAATTACATGGCACAGACGAGGACAGTAAGGTGTAATAAGTTATACAAATCGCTTAAGAAAAGGTGTTAGGAAGCCTCCTCAACCCACGAGAATGCGGATCTTTTTCTCGACGATATTATGACTCTGCGACTATGCTTGACCCCCTTCCTATTGACCCCACTCTTGATCCCCAGGAAAGGTCATCACCACCTGACCTCACTCCTGGAGCAGGTGTTTTAACATTTTATGGCATTTCTTGTGTTGTTAGTTTCGCCCCGGTGCATAATATTGTCTTTAAGTTTCTGTGTGTGTGTGTGTGTGTGTTTCTCCATATCATATTATTTTTTTATTTTATCTATCTTCTCTTTCTGTATTTATTGCTTCATGTATCCATCTGTATCAGTGCATAATACCGTCTCTCTCTCTCTCTCTCTCTCTCTCTCTCTCTCTCTCATTGGGTTTGCTTTTTTTCCTCAGCCTTTTGCAAATTTTCATTCTCCTTTACGGCCCAGTTTGCATGCACATTATAGACGATATTTCCTCCGTTTTTTCTCGGAGGTCGACTCGGTTAAGGAAGGGGCACTTTCATATCCTTTATATTTTCTGCACTGAAACGAAACAGGTTAGCACGAAAAATTTCTTCCAAAACCATAGCCTTCACCGTATACTAATTAATACGTTGTCTGGTTATCTGTCTATATTCTGTCTTTGTTTCTGTCTCTCTCATATCCAGTTTACCTTCTTAATGGGGAGAAGATTACAATGTCATTTTCACAGGTATTATTGGCAACGAGTCTCTTATGATTCTCTGTGGTTATTGGACTGTTACAATTGTCACACTGTCTTGCCCAATTCCTCATTTCACCCTCCATTATTTTCTGCCCTACTGCTTTTCTTTTTTCTTTTCTTTTTCTTTTTTCCATTAAATGTCTTGGGGTTTCTAAAGTGTGTGACGTCATTTTGCTTACGACAATTGTATTCACATGCATTCATAATGGTACTTTAATGTATTATGTAATTAAATTTTTGGCCTCATTTTCGTCATGGAGACTTTTAGAAGCTCATTAGTAATACCTGAATAATAATTTCGTAATAATAAGCAGAAGCAGTGTAAATACGCAGCTTGTAACCTTTCGACTATACTCTTTACCTTGACCTAAAGTTGCCATCCCTCCATCTTGTATACTGAGTTATAGCAATATTTGAACACTAAAATTTGATGCTAGTCACGAAGTGCTATGGAAAGGATGTAGAGCCACAGCGTCGTCTTTTTATGCCACTGACCCACGTGAAATAAGCTGCAAAAAGACGAAACTCTGGGCCAAGTCAAAGTAAATGAATTATACTAGGATTTCTCTCATTATTAAATACATATGGGCCTCCATGACACCTAAGAACCTAAAAGATTTGTGTCGATCCCTTGGCTTCTGCAATGGCTCTCAGGTAAACAAAATCATCAGGTGTGAGTCTGAACAGAAAATCCAGGTGAGTCCACAGCAACGAGCGATTTTAGGAAAGGTTCTAAATCTTCGACCCCGTACAATTTTTCTTCGCTGAACAAAATCGTCTGCTTGTTAGTCTAAATGAAATACCAGAATGGGTTCAAATAATAGTGTTATGTTGATGGAGATAGTTTGTCGGCCATTTGAGTGGCAGAATATCTTCAAACTTAACGAATACGTCTCTTTCTTCTATTATTTTTTTACGTGGAGACAATAACAAAGTTGCCTTATATAATTCCAATAAATAAGCAGTCGACTTTGTACAACAGAGAGAGAGACCCAGACAGCCAGCAGATTAGAAAGTGAAAGGGTACCTGGAAAAGTGTGATACTGTGAGAGAAAAGAAGCTGAGTTTAGAGGGAGGTGGAAGGACATGCACTTTGCTTAAGAAAAGGCGGTAGGAAGGATGTGTTGGGGCTGAAAGGTCACTGGGGTCTTGCTCTCATCAGCTTAGGAAGGTTTCTGGCACCTCTTTTTTTTCCGTTAATTTTCTGCATATAGCATGACAGTAATCTCTTGTGTTGCGTGATTTATGGTGAAAAGAAATATCGATAGATGGAGAGAGAGAGAGAGAGAGAGAGAGAGAGAGAGAGAGAGAGTCAGATTGATAGATAGAAAGACAGATTGATTGATTGAAGGCTATATCTCACCCCTCCAGGTTGATAAATCTCTTCTAAGTGGTCATATCTTCTGGAAATAAATAGAAAATATACAGATAAAAAAAATTATACATCGTCGTAATGAAGGAATTAGAAACAAGACTCCAAAGTCGACGAGAATGCGAACTTTGATGACTGACGGAAGGCAAGGAAAAGAGTGGAGGAAGATAAATTTGAGGGGGATCACGAGAGAGCAGGATTGATTCCTGTGACTCAGCGTGACGCGGGAATAAACGAACAGAGCACGGAAAGTGGACGAACGGAAGGAAAAGTGAATTGTGTGTAGGTTTAGCCCTACATCTCTTGGTGTAGTTACAGAGAAAATGAAATTGTGTGGATGCTTTTGGCCTGTGAGAGGGAGCCGGGAATTTCGAACACTTGAGTGATGGGTGGAGGAAAATGTTAACCTTTTTCCTGGATACCTGGATGATTAGTTTTCCTGCTTATACATTTCCTTTTTCCTATCTCTGCATCCCATCGCGGTAGTCGTAATGGAATATAAATGGGCAGAGCTATATTAGAATATTCTCACTTTAGCTTAATGTAGCTGTCTTGTATTATTTCAGAATTAAAAGTATATATATATATGAGAGAGAGAGAGAGAGAGAGAGAGAGAGACGAAGAAGAACAGAATGAGACCCAATGAGGAGGCAAAGATACTGAAAGTAAATATGCGACAGTCACGCAGGCAAAGGTAAGGAGAAAGTACCAAGAGAAGGAGGAGCAGGAGGAGTATCTGTGTGTATTTATGAATCTGGGGAGAGCGAATAACACGGTGAAAGGAGTCTGTGATAACAGGCAGTTTGTTGCGTTTTGTGTGTGTGTGTGTGTGTGTGTGTGTGTGTGTGTGTGTGTGTGTGTGTGTAAGTTGGTGGACAGAATTTAAGTCAGGTACGTAAAATGAGTTATGAAGGATGAGGTAAGGAGAAAAAGGTAATTGAGTAAAACAGAGAGAAGACGAGTAAAAGAGAGAGAGGAAGGTAAGAACACTGAGGTTAGGAGAGGGATTTAAGAAAAGTGAAGAAGGAGAGGGAGGGAAAGAGGGAGGTACGTGATGCAAGGAAGGTGTAGTAACGCTTGAAGTAAAAGTGAGGATATAAGAGTGAGGTAAGAATGAAGTAAGCGGGTGTGAGAGAAGGGTGATGCAGTTTTTATTATTTTCTTGGTACCGTTAGACGTTTTTGTTAATTATACGTCAAGTAGTAAAGGGGTTGTTAATTATGGATGGATTTAACCCCCTCACTTCAAAAATCTCTCACAGGCAGAGCATAGTGGTTTGAAAGAAGCAAAAATAATACAGGAGGTTATCGTACTGAAGTGGTTAACCCTAAGCCCCATTCACACACACACACACACACACACACACACACACACACACACACACACACACACACAGCATCTCAGACACATGTACATCCAGCTTGGCACGAAGAAGTAGCTCGATCTAACGTACAGGTACCGTGTCCAGTCCAAGTAACAAAAGAGAGAGAGAGAGAGAGAGAGAGAGAGAGAGAGAGAGAGAGAGAATAAGAGATGAAAGAAATATATCATGTGTCAAAGTTAAAAAAAAAAAAAAATGATTACAGACACTATATTCCTCAGGTGGATTGGGAGATTTTTTTTTTTTTTTTTTTTTTTTGGCTGCTGTTAGAATGATTTTTTTTTTTTTCTATCTGGGGGAGACTTCTCGTGGTATAAGCATGAAGGGAGGGGAAAATATTAGTATATATATTTTTTGTTTCCATTTTCTTTTTCTTTTGTATATTTTTTTTTTTTATTTTCTTATTATTTGTATTTTCTTTTGTCTTTTGTATTTTCTTATGTATTTTTTGTATTTTTCTTTTTCTTTTTTCTTTTTCACTTTTGTCTTTCCTTTTTTCTTTCCTATTTTCTTTTTCTCTTTTTTTGTGCTGCCATAAAAATGTCATATCTCTTATAGCGAAAAGGGTTTGAAATGATCTTAAACCTCGTCATTGCTGCAACGTCTTTATTTCATTATTGACCAGACGATTTTATTCAGCGTTAAGGAGCCCTCTGTTAGTAAAGGGGTTGGAGGTCTACAGAAGGGAGGTCAAATCTAGAACCATTTATCCCGCTCTGACATGAATCTTTTCTGTAGGATAACGTTTTCTTTCTTTCTCTTAGTTTGTTGTTGCTGCCGACGTTTTTTTTTTTTTTTTTTTTTTTTTTTTTTTTTTAGCAGGAGGGATTTTATTCACTGAGGGTACATGGTGTGGATGAAAAAGATAGATTCAGAAACATGGTCTTTTCCTCGAACATATACTAATTTCTCTCTTTATTTTGTTTTTATTTTATTTTATTTTTTTGTGGTAGGTGGGGGCTCTCACCATCCACTCACTCGATGCAGTGCTGCTCTCGGGTGTCTGCCCTTTCTTCTCCTTCATCCTTCTTTCCTTCCATCCTCTTTTTGATTTCTTTCTCATCTTCATTCTTTCCTCTTCCTTCTGCCTACGGGTGACTTTACACTCCCTCTTCTGTCTTTCTTTCCTTCATTCTTTCCTCTTCCTTCTGCCTGTAGGTGACTCTACACTGAGTGACAATGGTTTCCTGTACAACAGGAAACCATTAACTACGCTGGGTGGTAACTATATAACCAAATTGTGGCGCCTGGTGGTTTAGTGGGTAATTACGGAGCTCCAGTCGGATTGAGCCGGTGAAGGTTTATATCCAAGGGATGGTTGGGGTTTATTGCTCACGTACTGCCACTCAGGGATGAGTGAGGCTGGTCACTCTAATCTTAAATGTCAGGACCAACTTGCCTAGCCCCGGGCTCCTACGCTCCTCATGGGGCAATGTAGGATTGGATGATGAATGAATGAAAGTGATTTTTTATTTTTTTTTTAGTATTATTGCGGTATATTTCATTCGTGCTCATGGGCAAAAGGTAGATGATTTCAGTGAGCTAGGTCGACTTAGAAGCCAGTCTTTTACTCTAACATAGCTATTCTCTGTAAGACACTATTTTTCATGTTTTCGTGCTATCGCCGGAATATTGTACTCTGCGTATTGGAGACTTCTGCTAGTGTAAGGGTTAGACGCAGTTGTTGTTAACCGTTCAGCTCCATGACGTCTTTTTTCCCTTCATTATTATTATTATTATTATTATTATTATTATTATCAATATCGTTATCATCATCATCATCACCATCATCATCATCATTATCATTATTACCAGATGTTTTTCTTCAACTAGAGGTAGACATCTTGTTGTGAAGGGATAGACGGTGTGGGTCAGAGAGGACGTCAGAAAAACCAGTCCCCGCAACCTAACTCATTACTGACCAACTATATTTAGCCCCAGGACTGCGAGAGGCTGCTGCTGAGACGAATATAAGCATCTGGAGGAAACAAGGACGAAACAGATGGGGATTTACACTCTGATGAGATTTTTTTTTTCTTTTTAATCCCAGGCTGAATAAGAGCGTTGGGCTGAAGAAAGAACAAGATACTGTAGTTAGAATGCCATACTCCCTGGGATTACTGCACTTTTTTTTTTTTTTTTTTACTTTTAGACAGCAAGAGAGGCCACTTCTAAATTACCTCGTCTGTCGATAGCAGAAAATAATTAATACTTCTAGAGTTCCCATATCCTAGAAGTGCTATCAAGGTGTACGGGAATCGGGAGAAGTATTTATTGAGGTGAGGAGAGTCAGCACCGCACTTCACATATTGTCTTGTTAAAACGTGCAGAACAGTAGACTGAACATTTTTTTTTAAATGTCTAACACCATTATCGCTATCCTCACGTCTCCTGCTTTCATCATTTCCATTACCACATCCGCAGCTATCATGACCATTACATTTGGGAGTATCAGGTTAAAGGAATAACCCTTTCAAGACGTGTTTCTTTTTTCTTTCTTCTTTTTCTTCCTTCTTGTTTTCTTTTTCTTTCTTTTTTTCTTCCTTTTTCGTTTTCTTTTCTTTCTTTTGTTTTTGTTTTTGCCTAACTGTCCGATTATTACATTCAGCGTAGTAGTAGTATCCTCATGGGGTGTGCGTACACAGAAGCCCCCAGACAGGCAGTGTACCCCCTCCACAATATGTCTACCCCCGATGTATATATGTCCCCCCCCAATGCATACATGCCCCCACTAAACTTGCTGACCTAGCACGCTTTCCCAGGACCCCACGCCTGGAAAGACGGCGCCACAGTTCAGTTCATAGCAGACAGCCAAGTAGGGCAGACTATTTTACTGTGAGCTCGTAATAAACTCCTTATCTAGCTGTTTGTACACGGAGTTTCTATCACCAAAGTATTGCAAGTTACATTTGGTGGCAGCGGTGATTGCAAGTTACAGTAGTCCATGTCCACTAGATAACGCAGTTTGGTTGATGGGACAAGTTGGGTAGCAAGTGTCTAATAATGCAACGATGTAAAGACAGAGTTTTGCTCATACTCAGGTGTGCAGTCAAAGACCCAGAATTAGGTACCGGTAGCCTGTGTTCACCTGGAGGCCACGTATGGTTTATGTAACTGTGAACTTTGGTGGCATTTGACTCTGTGAGGATTGTGAGATTTACGTACGTGTATAATGCCTTCAGAAATGCAAAACGAAGCACTTTTTATTCACCAGGAGTAGTAGAATGGATGTGGAAGATGTGCAGATTGGCCTGGGAGGAAGGTAGAGTCCCGGAGGATTGGAAGTCAGGTATAATTATTCCCTTGTACAAAGGAAAAGGGGAAAAAGAAGTGTGTGGTAATCATAGGGGCATTTGTCTTCTTAGTATAATAGGAAAAGTGTATGGTAGGATATTTATAGACAGAGTTAGAGAAAGAACAGAGAAATTAGTTGGAGAAGAACAGGGAGGCTTTAGGAAGGGAAGAGGTTGTGTAGATCAGATATTCATTCTTAGATCTTTGGTGGAAAAGTTTCTAGAGAAGGGAAAGAAGTTGTATGCAGCTTTCATGGATTTGGAGAAAGCATATGACAGGGTGGATAGACAAGGATTGTGGAAAGTGTTAAGAATATATGGAGTAGATGGGAAGTTGTTGAATGCTGTGAAGAGTATGTACGATGGTGCGAAGGCTGCAGTGCATGTGGATGGTGAACTAAGTGAATTTTTCTCTTTGAAAGTTGGTTTGAAACAGGGATGTGTCATGTCTCCATGGTTGTTCAATCTGTACATGGATGGGGTAATAAAAGAGGTACAAGGTAGGGTAGTGGATGTTGGAGTGGCCCTGGTGAGAGAGGATAGTGTTTGGAAACTCCCTGTACTGTTGTTTGCAGATGATACTGTGTTGTTGAGTGAAGACGAAGGGGAGCTGCAAGGCTTGGTGGATGAGTTTGAGAGAGTGTGTAAGAAACGGAACCTAAAGGTGAATGTAGGGAAGAGTAAAGTGATGGTCTTTGAGAGAGGTGAAGTTAGTGAATGTACAGCAAGGTTAGATGGTGAGGAATTGGAAAATGTGAGTACGTTTAAGTATTTGGGTAGTGTGATGAGTAAGGATGGAGGTTTGGAGGGTGAAGTGCTTGAAAGGGTACAGCAGGGAAGAAAGGTTGCTGGTTCCTTGAAAGCAGTGATAAGAAGCAGGGAAGTGAGCATGGAAGTGAAAAAGTTACTACATGACAGTATTGTGATACCAACTCTAACGTACGGAAGTGAAGCTTGGACATTGTTGGAAGGACACAAGTCAAGAGTGAGAGCAGTGGTAATGAGTTATTTAAGAGGAGCCTGTGGAGTCACGTGGAAAGACAGGCTGACGAATGAGGATATAAAGGAGCGTTGTGGTGTGGATGTGGATGTGATAGGAAGCGTTATGAGGAACACACTGAGGTGGTTTGGCCATGTGGAGAGGATGGAGGGTGAAAGACTGACGAAGAGAGTGTATGTGAGTGAGGTGAAGGGGGGAAGAGGGAGGGGGAGGCCGAGGATGAGATGGAGGGATGGGGTGGAGAGGTATATGAGAGAGGGGGGTGTGAGTTGGGAGCAGGGCAGTGAAATGGCGGGGGACAGGGCGACTTGGAGGCGATTTGTTTGTGGCCACCCCAAACGGGATTGAGGCGTCTGGCAATAGATAGATAGACAGATAGGTCCAGTTTTGTTTGTTAGTCAACATTGGCAGGATGGGAGAACTACCAGCTCTCAGGGAATGGACTATCTACTCCATATTAGTAGTCGGGTGCGTAGAAACAGTATGTCCAAGGAGTTTGGAAGTGACTGGTGACTTAATTTTTACACCAGATGTTCAGAACCTCAAAAGTAAAGAAGCCCATACGTACCAAAAGACGAAACTTGGTGTTCTGTCAGCGTTGGAGACAAATAATCCATTATAATAGAAAGACAGAACGACTTATGCACAGATTCAGATGCACGAGGAGAAAATGGTATGTGTGTCAGTTTGATGGAAGTTGGCCTTGCAGTTTGGCCGGGACTGATGCTACGTACTCACAGACACAGACTTTAGAATGTATTTATGCGATAAATAACTCTGGTCTATCTCCTTCACTCAAAGCGTACTCACCAGACCCATCCCATCTCACACCTCTAAGAACCTCGTTTATCTCCTCTTGGTCCTCACCTTTGGCATCTCCCCTGGCGTTATCTCCCAGCATGACCTCCTACCAAGTGGATGTATGTTGCCATGTACACCCAGCTTACTGACTTATCTAAATGCTTCACACTATCTAATTACACTCCCTGCTTGTAATACTCACGCGGCATCCTCAAAGGTCCCCCCTATCGTGCTTGGTTGTTAATATTGCCCCATAGAACATCGTACAGTCCCTCGGCGCAGTCGCAGTACAAATTCATAGTACATGGTTTAATGTATAGTCAGCTTTGTCCTGTTGTTGTCTTCGCATTCTATTTGTCTCCAAGCAACAGACACACTCTCCTTCACTATATCTTCACGTAGTTTGAATCACTGTTTATAATTCTTAAATTTCTCCTGTAAGTATAATGCTGTGCGTGACAGAAATAAATGGAGAGAAATTGTGAATGAATAAGTGATGACGCAGCCCTGAGGGGATATTCTCCCGCATTTGGTCTGATCAGCTAGTCAGGTCAGGTGCGGGTAAGGGGATGGGTCTGTTATGATGTGGCAGGGGTAAACCAGTTCTGCTGTCGGGCCCTGCTGTGGATGTCACTGCTTGCATTGCGCAGTTGACCCTTGTGCGGTGTGATGCGGTGAGGATCTGTCCGTTCTCCCCTTTGGGGCTAAGATGCGAATGAATGTGTTTGAATGGATGAGTAAATGGAGAGTGAGTCGTCCTGTCTCGGCTACCTCCCTTTCCTTGGGGGAAGCAGCCTAGGTATATAGATAGATAGATAGATAGAAGTATAATGCCAAAAGTAATCATGTATATAAATCTTAAGTCTCTTCCCTTAACGTATTGCTAAAAATATAATCTGTGCTCCAGTTCCTTATTGTGATATATCCTGGTGTAAATGTAATATATACTTGGCAATACCCATGTTTATAGTACTTAAGTGTATCGTAATGCTGTCAGACATAATTTACTGTCCAATCCTGTATGAGTGTAGTATGCTATATATTTTAAATCTTTGTTATCACCGTGTTTATAATGATTTAGGCTCTCACAATAATGTGTGTATATGATATAGAAGGTCGTGTTATAATCCAGTAAATTATAATGTAATCTACTCTCCACGCCTTCATTGTAGCATGATCTTACGCCTTTTCCTATGGGGGGGGGCCTCTTCTAACATAAATTATGAGGCAGGTAACACCAAGATTAATTTAGAACAGACGTCACCGCACTGAAGCGAATGTTCTGCTGAAATTTACTCTCCTCGCTACTTCACTCCTTTTAGATCGTTTTTATTTTTTTTTCTAATTTTAGGATATGGGAAATTTAGTGTGTGTGTGTGTGTGTGTGTGTGTGTGTGTGTGTAATGAAACATTCCACACTCTGCAACTCCACACCCTGTCATTCCATATCCAGCAACCCCACATTACCTCACACCCTGCCACTTCACACACTTCCCTCCTTCACTTTCTCTTTCCTTCTCAGCTTATTCCTTCTTCCTCCTCAACTTTTTTTCTCCATCCCTCCTCCTTCTCTCCTGCCACACCACACCCTTCCTTGTCAAGTTTTCTCCCTCCTCTCCTCTTCCGTTTATCATTTTTTCCTTCTCTTGTTCTTAATATCATACCTCACCTCCTCCTACTCTTCTTCCTCGTCTCCGATTCTCTCCTCCTCTCTCATGGTTTTAGTTTTCCTTTCCTTCCCTATCTCCTTTCCTCCTACCTCTCCACCTCTCCTCCATTCTCCTCCTCTCTCTAGTCAACCTTGTCTTCTGTTCATCCTAGGTCACAGCCACTCCCCGTCTCTTTTCTCCTCCTCCTCCTCCTCCTCCTCCTTCTCTTTCTCCCTTCGCCGGTTCTGTCTGTCTGTCTGTCTGTCTGTCTGTCTCTGTCTGTCTGTCTGTCTGTCTGTCTGTCTCTCTCTCTCTCTCTCTCTCTCTCTCTCTCTCTCTCTCTCTCACCACTCTTCAGCCTTGTCTCGTGTCTAGGTCAGAGCCACTCCCCGTCCCTCACCTTCAGGAAATACTTGCGTTTTAATCACAGCAATTTGGCAGGTGATTTACTTATGATAAATACCGAAGCTTGATATTTATAAATAGATACATAGAAAGAGAGGGAGACAGAAAGATGCATATATAGAGAGAGAGATAGGGAGATAGACTGATAGGTAGATGGATGGATGGACAGATAACTAGGGTGAGAGAAAAATAGATAAATGTAGATTGATAGAGCACACACAGGTAGATAGGCTGGAAGAGAGTCAATACATGGAAAGAAATAGATAAGTTTTGTGGACAGATATATAGATCATTAGATGGATAAACAGAGATGAGGAGGGACAAATATCAGTCAGGAAGATGGATAGGTAGAAAGGTAAAGAGACAGGTAAAGGTAAAGAGTGTTGTATATATGGAGTTCTTCCCTGTACCTTTATTATGAGTAGAGTCTGAAGAAGTACTCACACCTGCACCTTCGCCCACATAGCCCCACACCCCTCCTTCTCCCAGATACTACAGTCCTGCACCTCTCCTTACCCTGAGCACTATTCAACTCCATTTTCCCCAACCCCCTCCCTCCTTCCCACACTCCCTAACACCCTATGCAACCCTATACCCAACCCTTCTCTGAACACTAATTAGCTTTACACTCCCTCCCTCTTCAGCTCCCAATGCAACCCCACACAGTGCCATTCCTTTCCTTACACTACCCCACACCGTCCCTCCTCACACCCTACATTCCTTTCTCTCTCACTCTCCTCATCCCTGCATTCCCACTCTCTCACACTCTCATTCGCACACTCTCCATCCCAGTAGACTAAACAGACTCCGCGTTTTCCCACGCTCAGCCTTACAATGCCCACACTTCATCCCTTCATTTCATACACTTACCCATACACCTCTTCCACACCCTTTCCTACCCTCCCACATCCCCTTTGCCCATTTTTCTTCCCCACACGCACCCATAACTCCTCACTCTCTCCGACATTACCCCCCTCATACTTTCTCACACCCTCTCATACTTTCTCACATCCCTCCCACTCCCCACACACTGCCCCACATGCACCTATTCTCCCCCTCTCTCTTGCACACCGCGCCTCACGCTCATACATCTTCCCCCTTTCCCCTACACTTCCCTACAGTTCTTTCTCTCTCTCTCTCTCTCTCCAACCACCCACACTCCTCCCTCTCCCCCTCACATCATCCCCACACGCCCGCACACCACCAAGTCCTGCGTCATGCTCGCGTTTTGTTAGGCCTTTTTGTTTTGACCGCCTCACTGTCCTCTTTTTATGGTCACAGAACTGAATTGAATTTTTCACGAGATACAAGAGAATTACATTTTTATTGAATTCTTACAAACTTTTACTTACGTCTGTGTTGTAGTATACTGTTAGGTAATTTTACGTCGTTCCGCGTTATATTTCGACTTTATATAATTCCCTGGTACTTTTCGTCTTTCTGATTTTTGTTTTTACTTCCTTTGCGTTATTTTAAATGTTTATATATAATTCTTTTGCAATTTTTACGTCCATCTGCGTTAACTTTTTCACTCTCTACGCATAATAAAACCGTCTAGGAGTAGCGTAAATAAAGCACTTTAAGTTTAGTAGGTGCGTCTTATACTGTAGTTAGCAGAGTCGAAAAAAAAAAAATGTTTCATCAGATGGAGAGGGGTTAACCTTTTGAAACAGATGATGCATTTCCTCCTATTCATCCTATCTCCAGACGATTTTCTTCAGCTTAGGAGGGACTTTTCATATTGGAAGTGTTAGATGCAACCTTCATTAACCCTTCCACTGCTATAGGGTGCCCTCTTAAGCTGCATAAAATCGTCCGGAGAAAGCGAGAATAAAACCAGAATTACGTCGTTTGGGTCCAGAAACGTCGTAGCCTCACCTTCAGACTAATAATTTTCTGTTCGTCCTGTTTCTTAACTTCCAGTGTCTCCTTACCTCCTTCACCTCGAGACGTCTCCATTACGCTGAGGACATTCCACCGGAGGGAGAAAGAGTACGATAAATATGGCGTCAGTGTCCTAGAGTGAAGTGTTTTTATCTCATTTACTACGAAACGTCCCTCTAGTTGGATGAAATTGGCAGCAACTGGAATAATAAAAATCGTCATGCTGGAAGGGTTGGTTTGATTTATGCCTTCGCCAGACGATTTTACTTTGCTTAATAGCGACGTTTCGTAGTGGAGATATCAGAGGCCGTCTCCATTCTCCCCTATTATGGATTCGTGTTAGGTGTGTGTAGAAACGACAAGCTGTGATAACCCTACCGAAGTGTAGCTATAACGAAAGTCGGCAGTTTAGAGGGACGTCATTTTTATCGCTTGTGTGTGTGTGTGTGTGTGTGTGTGTGTGTGTGTGTGTGTGTGTGTGTGTGTGTGTGTGTGTGTGTGTGTGTGTGTGGGCAGTTTAGAGGGAGTTCATGTTTTTCGTTTTTTTTTTTCTTTTCGTTTTGACAGCACACAATCCTTACTTAAATATTGCTCAGGTTATGCTTACTCACCATGCGTGATTGGCCGGACGCGAAAAATAAAAAAAAACTATATATTTACGAACCCAAACTTGTGCACCAAAGACGCCGACTTTAGATTATTTCGCGATTTT
This sequence comes from Coenobita brevimanus, assembly GCF_032717465.1. Taxonomy (NCBI): domain Eukaryota; kingdom Metazoa; phylum Arthropoda; class Malacostraca; order Decapoda; family Coenobitidae; genus Coenobita; species Coenobita brevimanus. Next base: position 38,224,520 of record NC_136977.1, read on the forward strand.
GGCGTTGACGTCAAAATAGCTTAATTGAATCTCTCTGAACCCAGCCATTTCCTTCTGTATGTTAGTCAATTGGGTAGTTTTGAAATATTTTTGCCAGGGCAAAATGAGAGGCTGAAAGAATATTGTAAAGGAAAGAGGAGAAGAGAAGAGGAGAGGAGAGGGGGAAGAGATCACAAAGGAAATAGTTTTGGAAGGAAGGAAGGAAGGGTGAAAGGAAAGAAAAAGAAAAGAAGAAGGAAAAAGAAGAAGGAAGCAAGGAAAGAGGAAAGAAAAAATAAAGAGAAAGAAAGGAAGAAGGAATGAAAGAAAATGAAAGGAAGGAAGGAAGGAAGAAGAAAAGAAAGAAAAAGGAAGAAGGAAGAAAGAAAGAAAAAAGAACAAGGAAAGAAGAGGGAAAGAAAGAAAAAAGAAAGAACAAGGAGGGAAGGAAGGATGGAGTGGTCGAAAGAAGAAGGTCGATCTTGCTATGGACATCTTACCTATAATCAGTCCATCTGTCTGTCCTTCCTCCAACCCAAGAAAGTCGTTGTTGTTTAATTCTTGCCATCCCCAGACGGTTTTAGTAAGCTTAGAATTTACCTTTGGCACTGCAGAGGTTTAGATTATAGCCTTCATTAACCCTCTTGGACTCCTGGTGGGCTCCTGCAAGTTGAAGAAAATCGTCTGGAAGCAACCAGACTACAGAAATGAATTGTTCGTCACACACACACACACACACACACACACACACACACACACACACACACACACACACACACACACACACACCAGAATACTTTCAGGGGAATTCAATATCTTTCTGAAGAGTTAATCCCCTCCAGAAAGATGGCGTATATTTATTACCCAAGCCACCACCAAACGATTTCATTCAGCTTAGAGGGATTTTTTAAATGATGGGATTAGATATTGCCTTCATTAACCACTTCAGTAACAGAGGATTTTCCTACGTTGACTAAAATCGTCTGGAAGCAGCAAAAATTAACAAAACTAGCGCACAATCGAATTGAAGGAATTAAACATCATTAATTTATTCTCAGAGGGACTATATTTAACTTGCGTGAATTAAAATATTTCTTACGGGAACTTGAAATATCTTACGGGAACTAAAGATATCTTAAAGGGAGCTGAAAATACCACGGAGGAATTCCAGGTCTTTCAGGGTAACGAGACTGATCCTAGCCCAGAATCGGTTCGTGACTGGCGGGGAATTGGATCGTAATGTTGGAGGATTAAGTAGCCCGTGAAGGTATTACACTCACGATCAGGAGCTACTACTCTTTTCTTTTCTTTTTTTCTTTTTTTCTTTCTTTTTTTTTTTTTTTCATTTCTCTGAGGGTCATGTACTCGAGTGTTAAGGTGATTAATCCCTTTCCCTTCAGAGGTTTATTTCTTGCATAAGGTTTTAATGCGACTGCTCTTTCATGTCATTATTTTTTTTTTTTGCATATTGTTTACTTTGTGGATTGTTTATGCAACGTAATATTAACATCAAAAAGACATAAAATAACAGACAGGGAACTATAAAGATGTAAATTGAAAAATACAGGAAGAGGAGCAAGTGAGATTCCTAAATCCCTCAGTTATCTAGTTTTGATTAATGCTAGACAGTTTTATTTTACCGTGGGAAAGCCGTAGCAGTAAAAGCCCTCATCACATATTCCCTTATCTATCCTTTCATCTTAGCAAGTTTTTCTTTTCGTAATTCTCTCCCCAGTAAACAATCCACACATTTCATTTTCGTCATGCCTACCCACACGTCTGTTTACGTGTCTGTACAATGGTGCATAACTTCTCTTTGCTTGCTGTGCTGGTTTTGATCTTTGCCAAATCTATGAATGATGCGTTTTTTTTTTTTTTTTTTTTCTAACCCGCTAAAATCTGTCTCCAAAATTTATGTTTACTTCTTGTGTCCTACGTTGACTGTGGTTCTTACCTTCTCATTTTGCATTTCATTCACGTCTTCTTTGTTGCATTGTCTGTGGTCTTTGCCGCTTTATTTGTGGTCTCTCCCAGAATCTCAGTATATCCTCCACCTACTCGTATTATCGGCGCAGGAGAGGGGCGCCTTCTTGTGGTGGCATTGATATAACCGAGTGGCTCAACTGCCCATTAATAACAATGTACCTCAGTTACTTCCCCATCCCAAAAAGGAGGGTAGACTGCAGGAGAAGGTCAACATAAAAGTGTACCGAATTCAAGTTTTAGATGAGCCAGGGACCACAACAACAACAGCAACAGCACAAGCAACAACAACCGGTATCTCTGTTCACGAAGTCATATAAAGATGTATAGCCATTTATTTTTTTCTTTCACCTGCCCACTGTGGTCTTTTCCGAAATCTTTGTTTCCTCCACCCAGTCTGTCTGCCTGCCTGTATCCCGCACAACCTCTCGACTTGCGTAATCGCTTTTCCCATCTCCGCGGCGTTGCTGGAATCCACGGTACGAAGAGCAGTAGGGCTTGTGGTGGTGGTGTGTGGTTGTGTGGGAGTGATGTGATAGTGTCGGGGTGGTGTGGGAGTGATGCAGAGTTCTAGTGGTGATGTGGTATGGAAAAGGAGCTAGTGTGGGTGATGGAGGTGAGGTTGTGTTTGAGGGTTATTAATGTGTGCTGTGATGATGTGGAGTGAGAGTAGTGGTGGTATGCTGTGGGAAAGTTGTTGGTGTGGTATCGAGTGGGGGAGGTGCTGGGGTCACGTGGTGTAGGGGAAATGGTGTGGTGTGATAGTAGTAATAGTGTACCAGTGGGGCTGTAGTGGGGTGGTTCGGGAATGTGATGTCAGTGTGAGGATGGTGGTGGTGTGGTGTATTGGAAAAGTGGATGAGTTGTGGTATGCGGGAGATGATGTTGCGGTTGTCTGAAGGTGAAAGTGTGGTAAATTGGATGGTGTGGGTGTGGTGGATGGTGTGGGTATGGTGGTTGGTGTGGTTGTGGTGCAGGACGTGGAAATGGGTGATACTGTGGTCGGCTTGGTAGTGTGGTGTGCTGACTCCCTGTGCTGCGAGATACGAACATCGAAGGAAGGAGTGGAGTGGAAGCTGTGTCCGTCTTTCACGTGGCATACTAATGATAGTTCTCCTACTTTGATGTGTGTGTGTGTGTGTGTGTGTGTGTGTGTGTGTGTGTGTGTGTGTGTGTGTGTGTGTGTGTGTGTGTGTGTGTGTGTGTGTGTTTATACCCTCTCCATGCTTGGTGGTAGGAAATAGTCATCTGATGTTAATATGTTGGTTATACTTTGGTGTACTGATATTATAATGTATTAATATCAGTAGTAGTGACGGGAGTGATAGTCTAGATACTGAACTTCTTTTTTCACCCCTAAGTGTCAGGGAAATGTAAAACTCATAAGTGCGACAGTTACTCTAGATGTTTTCAAAACTCTCCCCTCCCCACCCCTCCCATTGTCACTACGAGAGGTCTTCCCCTGTAAAAATATAAAGACGTCATTGTATTGCTAGGATTAAATACTCCTTTCCTTAACCCCGTCACCGTATGGCACCCGTTTTATATTCTTCTTCATGCTGTCTTACAATTATAGCTGTTTAAGAGAGACCTCTCGTAGTGAAAAAGTTAATAGTTATCTCCAATCAGTGATGATATTTAACTCCTTCAACCCGAGAATGTATTTTTGCCTTATTGTTCTACCTACACACGTACATTTAATTATTTATTTATGTTCTTATTTATTTTATCAATTTATTCATTTATTTATCAATTTACTTATTTACACTTTGAGGGAGACATCTGGTAGTAAATGGGCTAATGAAGGCTATATCTAACCTCTCCATTTTCCAAAATCTCTCCACAGGTAATTCAACGTCTTGGGTGAATAGGAGAAAATGTTTTTAAAGTTGCAGTGGTTTCTGGCGGTAGTGCCCTTATTGTTGAGATGGTTTTTTGTGGCGAGGGTGCAACGTGAGGGTGGAGTAGTTAACGCTGTGTAAGTGTAGTGGTGTGAAATGGACTGGTGGACGTGGAAAGGGAGTTGAAATGTGCGTGGAGAAATGAGGGAGGGGAGAAAAGTATCGTGTGGTTCGGATGAGTGGCAGAAATGAAGGGTGCACAAGGGCAGGGTGTGGTGGTGATGGCATGATAATGTGGTGCTGTGGTGGAGGTGTGGGATGTGATGTGGTGAAGAATGTGTGGTGTGGTAGTGGTGTGTGGGAGGTATGATGAGTGCAAGATACTGACGGGAGAGTGTGGTGGTAGTATGATAATGTGAAGCTGTGAAGAATGTGTGGTGGAGGGGTGTGCGGTGGCGATTTGGTGTGATGTGGTGGTATGTGGTGTGGTACTTATGAGTTGCAGGAATGAGAGGTACAAACAACAGTAGGCAGGGGGCACTGTATGATGGAGAAGTTTGTAGTTTGGTTGGGATGTGATGTAGTGCTGATGAGTAACAAATGAAGTACCCAAGCAAGAGTGGGATTAAACGGTGCTGTAATGTTAAGTGATGTAGTTGAGAGATGTAGTATGATCTGTCTATCTATTGCCTGATACCGCATCATGTAAGAGGTGTCATTAACTCAATCATGGTAGATGGAATTTATTCTCAGTTTCATTCCATAAATGCTAGCGTAACTCAGGGATCAGTTTTGACCCCCACCCTTTTTCTCATTCATATAAATGACCTATCTGTCACGCACAACCCAATACACTCTTATGCTGATGACTCGACCCTTCATAGTTCTTTCACATTTAGTACCTCCTTTACACAATTTGATATTATAAATTCCCAAATAAACACAGCAATTTCTTTGAACCAAGACCTTTCTAAAATTAATCAATGGGGACAAAAAAATCTGGTCTCATTTAATGCTCAAAAAACTAAATACATTAATTTCTCCAATAGAAAGAATCCCTCAGACTCACACATAATTTTAAATGATGTCAATATTCCCATATCCACTACAATTGATATCCTAGGTGTTACTCTAAACCCCAACCTAAGCTGGACAGCTTATGTTAAATCCCTTGCTATAAATACTCCTAAAAAACTGGGACTTATGTACAGAGTTCGTGAGTTCTTCACTGACGAACAGATGGCCACAATATACAAAAGCCATGTGCTTTCTCAGATCGAATACTGTTCACCACTGTGGAGTGGATGTGGACCGGTTGCACTGAGGCAGTTGGACAAAATCCATAATAAAGCCATTAGATTAATCAATAATCCTGCCATAACGCAGGACCTTCCTCCGTTATCAGTACGTAGAGATGTTGCTTCTTAGCACTATTTTATAGATATTTTTACCGTAAGTGCTCTAACGAACTGGCTTCAATTGTGCCTCCCCTTCACATTTTCTCCCGAAATACTCGGGCAGCTGGGAACGCCCATGAACTCACACTCTCTCCCCCAGAATGCAGAACCTCTGCTTATCAAAATTCATTTATCCCCAGAACTACTACTCGCTGGAATTCACTTCCTGGGAGTTGCTTCCCACATACATTTAATCCTCTCGATTTTAAATCCAATTGTTATAAGTATTTTATGAATGGAGGATGCCTTTAGGCATATGGACCTATTTTTTTCCCTTTGTTTTTCCTTCCTCCATTATATATATATATATATATATATATATATATATATATATATATATATATATATAAAGTGGAGATGGTATACTGTGGATGTGGTGTGGCGAGGTGAGGTACGGGACTAGGAGAAGAAGAGAATATCATACCCAACCAAGCTTCCCCCATTAAAACTTCACAGCCTCTCTGAGTCGGCTCTTACAGCGTCTTGATTACCTTATAGTTATGACTTAATTGACCCGGCGTTGTGTCCTGCCAAGGCAGAAGCCAGAAATTAGGCCTTATTCAGCAGTTATCAGATCGGCAGGACCCGGGAATGGAAGGCAGTTATGCATTTAAGTCTTCACCTCGATCATCTGGGCATAAGTATCTGGGGAAAGTGCCAGGAGCTGGGGTCTTGTCTGCCAGGTTTCTTGGTTGTGGGTGTTGGAAGTGCGTGTGGGAGTTTGGGAGAGTATAGGGAAAAGAAGTAGGGAGAGGAATTGATGGGAGAGTATGAAGGACGGTGAAGGAGGGAGGATAGGGAAGAATGGTGGAGCTGAGTGGGGAAAGTAGAGAAAAGGGAAGTGGGGGGAAAGGAATAAGGGCAGAGATACGGAAAGTGTGTGAGGGAGCGTGGGAAGGGAGTGTGAGAGTGTGAGAAGGGAGTGAGGAAGGGAGTGGTGGGACAGAGGGAGGGAGTTGGTAGGGGTCTGGTGTAAAGGGAGGGAATGGAAAGGAAACTGAAGAAGGGCAGTAGGAGTAAGTCGTGGAAGAAGCTTGGGGACGGTATGAGAATGGCAGTTAGAAAAGGGACTATAGAATGTGTCTAGGAGTATTGGAAGGAAATGGGAGAGTGTGGGGAATTGGGAATCGGGAGCAGGAATTAGAAGGGGAGAGGGAAAACTAGAGAGAGGGAGGAAGCAGAGGGACTCACTGAAGAGAGTGAGAGAAGGATTGGGGGCTGGGGAAAGAAAGAGGAAGAAGGAGTGGGGGAACTGGGTGGTGAGCAGTACCGCCATCATCGTTTTAAATCGTGACTGTTTACACGATCATCGATATTTTCTGGTAGATCGGAAAATTTACGTACTGTTTAAATAGGTATGTTTATCATTTATACAGGGGAAAGGAACCAAAGGTTGAAAGTATGCAAAAGTTATCTAACCCAAAGAAAAACTCTTTGTAATCTAATGGTTCGAGTCAAAGGAGTTCGACCCCGGGAAATGACAGGGAGTTTTTCAATCTTATAACGCCACAAAGGAAAGTAGGCTGGTCCTCTGTCTTTACATCTGCTGAACTACTGCAGCCTAGCCTTGGATCCCTACTCCTCGAAGGGAGCTTTACTAAAATCAATACGTTCTTTTTGAGATACCTGAGTCACGTTGTACTTCTTCGTCAGACCTCAGGAAGCTAACCCAGTTTTAAGTAAAATCTTATACAGTATTTCTAGGTACAGTAAATATAGATAGGATGTACTCCAAGCGTTAAACGACTAGAGATGTTAGACAGAGGGCAAGAGAGAGAGAGTGAGAAGAGTGTTCCAAGGGTTAGACGACTGGAGATCCTAAACAGAGGGCAAGAGAAAGAAAAAAAAATAGTTCCAGAGGTAATCAGCTGTGTAGCCTGCATGAAGGACCCTGAGTGCATTAAATCAAGAGAACTTAAAGGACGACTGACGTTTTCTGGGATATCATCAATTTTTACATATATATTTGTATGTATGTATTCATGGACGTATGTATATTTATGCCTGTATGTATCCATGTGTCAGAAATTATCGTCATCATCATCATCATCATCATCATTATCTATAGTCTCGTTTCTTTAAAGAACTGATGTGAATGGAATTCAGAAATGGCAAATGGAAAACATATAAGGAGAAGAATAATCAACAAAGGTCACTGCAGGTAATTAGGAAGATGACTAACATTTTCTTTTATTATTCTCATATTTATGTATATGTATGTATGTATATATGTCATCTCTAGCCGTTATTCATTTCAGTTATCAGTTTCTCGTAAATTCAGTGTTACAAGTGGTTCCCCCCCTAATTTCGGTGATAGTTTTACTTGTTTACTAATTCGCTTATCTTTGTTGAGTGTCGGAAGTGCTTTTGCAAATTTCTTGATGTGTCGGGAAGTGAATGACCCGGAACAATTTTAGCAACGCCCTTTCCCGGCAAACGTGCATACCCAGCCAGGTTAATTACACCGCCCCCAGCCTATGATTCTAAGCTTTCTGGCTACACATTACACACTTTCACCTCACCCGATATAGGCTCGGTTTCCTGCCCCCCTTTCCCCATCTGTCTCTGTCTCTGTCTCTGTCTCTCTCTCTCTCTCTGTATGTGTGTGTGTGTGTGTGTGTGTGTGTGTGTGTGTGTGTGTGTGTGTGTGTGTGTGTTTGTGTGGGCTTCTTTTGTGCTTTTGATTAATGTTTCTCTCTCTCTCTCTCTCTCTCTCTCTCTCTCTCTCTCTCTCTCTCTCTCTTTTCAGGTATGTGGTAATGGTTACACTGATTAAGGACATTTACAAGGTTGGTAACACCAGAGAGTCAACTGAGGTAACCCTTACACACACACACACACACACACACACAATAACGTGAAGTTCGGCCGTTCTGTACCTCACGTGTTACACCTTGCACCTTCCTACCTCCCTCCTTCCCTCCCTCCCTTCCTTCTCACCTACTCACTGTACCTCGATCAGTCACACTAACAGTATCTTCTGCTGTATAAGGCACCAAAAAACATGAGGAAAGATAACTAGAGATAGCCCAAGAGACAGGCCGAGAGATAGCCCAAGATAGCAGGCCCCGGGCATCAGTGGCAACAGATACAGATAAGATAAGCAGTGTAAGGTGGGGGCAGAGATAGCCACTAGAGATATGAAGGGAAATGTGAGAAAGAAAGATAGGGACTAGAGATAGAAGGGCTATATTGACTGATCAGATAAGGATGTGTGGTATTGTGCAGGGTGCTGGTGGTGACGAGAGAGAGAGAGAGAGAGAGAGAGAGAGAGAGAGAGAGAGAGAGAGAGAGAGAGAGTTTTCAGGTTAGATGGAGCTGAACTAGGTAAGGATGGAGATGAGAGGATGAAGGACGAAGGAGGTACAGAGTGAAGAGAAAAAGTAGGAAAGCAGATAGTGGTTAGAATTAGACCCGATATCAAGGTTAGATATCGAAGACTAGAGATGATGACACAGTTCGGTGGAAAAATTTGGGAGCTGTATTGTCGGTCACCTATCCCTCGCAGCACCTTCTCCTTAGCGATTAATTTTCCATGGTACAAACTTAACATTTCCATGTGTTATTTAACTCGCTTTACTTTCGACATGGTTTGTATCAGTATCGTACAGAGGATATTAAGGTGTGATGTACAAAATAAATCGCTGAGAAAAAGACGTCACGAAACCCCCAAAGCCACTTTGCTTAATTGCATGAGTGGATGAAAAGAGAACGAATGTCAAATGGAAATGGAAAGTGATTTGCTGTGGCGGGCGTAATGTTTTGTCAGTTGAAAATATGAAGAAAGTCTTGTAGTGGCCGAATAAAAAGCTTCCGGTTGTAAAATGTCTACTTCTGCTACTACTACTAGTACTATTACTACTACTACCACTACTGATAATGATAATTATAATAATAATTATAATAATAATAATAATAACAATAATAATAATAATAATAATAATAATAAAAATAATAATAATAATAATAATAATAATAATAATGATAATAATAATAATAATGATAATAATAAAAATAATAATAATCAGCTCGTGGTAATAGTAAACGTAATCAGCTCGTGGTAATAGTAAACGTAATCAGCTCGTGGTAATAGTAAACGTAATCAGCTCGTGGTAATAGTAAACGTCAGGTGATGCTCAAGTTAAGCCTCAACAGGTGGCAGAAAAAAGCAAGGAAGAGCAACAACAACAACAAAAAAAAGAAAAAAAAAGAAATAGAAAAAAAAGGGAGAAAAAAGGTATCTGCTGGTGACAAAAAAAAATCTATGCAAAATAACTTATGTTGATAGTTAAAAGAAAAAGGTATCTGATGGTGGCAAAAAAAAAAAAAAAAAAAAAAAAAAACTACAGTGCGTTTTTTCCCCAACCTGATAAAGATCGGTAGTCACGTGCAGCTCAGGTGATGTCCAAATGTAGTCAAATTAGGGCGTCCATTTGGCTACAAGAAGACTCATTTCTGCCTCATAACTTAGGCTTGTCGAATTGCACGCAGCCTCGACTTTGTGTTCAATTTGTGGTAGTGGTTCAGTTCTGTCGGATAAAAACAGACTGATTGTATTAATGGCCAAATGATTCAGGCAGCAACAGTGTATTTAGTGATTAAAAATACATTACCATTTGAAAGAGGAAGAGGAGGAATTAGAAAGAAAAAAAAAAGGCGAAGGAGGAGGAGGAATAGGAGAGAAAGAAAAAAGAAAAATTAAGAAAAAGGCCAAGGAGGGGGAGGAGCAGGAGGAGAGAAGGAAAAAGAAAACATATAAAAGAAGGATAAGAAGATGAAAAAGCTCTATCATCTCAAGACACTAGGTGAATCTATAAGTACAGTACTATGAGCGATACAGCTACGATCTCACGGTAATATTCTTGATTACGATGACGGTCACATAGTAATTTCTTGGATACGATTATAGATACGCGTACTTAAAATTCGGATGTATTCGGTTTTACGTTTCATGGTTAGTAATTGTAGTGACATTCATGGTTACTTCTGATATTTGTCACTTAAAGCAAATAATCGCCATGCATTAAGATACTATGGCTTTATTTATTCATTTATTTTTTGCAATTTCATGTTAATTCATTGTTTTTCATTAGCATAAACTCAGATTGTGAATAAGTAGATCTGCAATTATCGTGAAATAAACATGTAAATCGTTTTATGTACAGTAGCGGATTGAAATAACGTAAAAAAAATATATACCACAAACGAAACATTTGGAGTGTTTGATCACTTTCCAAATAGTGTAAAAATATCTCTAAACTTGTGTTGTCCAATTCCATACAATATTTAGCTGATCAAACAAGTTACAATTTACCAATGGACTTCTTGGTACTTACTGGAAAGCAGTATACTCGTAAGCTCGTGGTGTATACTTTTATACTAAAGAACATACTGTATAAGAGTATGACAAAAAAAAATCTGTTAGCTTTGGCAATTAAGGGAGATATTTGGGTGGTAGCGTCTGATAGTGAAAAAGTCTAAATGCAAAAAGTATCTGATGGGAGCAGAAAGCTTATTAGGTGTAGCTAGAAAAGAAGAAAACATTTGATAGCAGCAAAAAAAAAAAAAGGAATAAAATTGACAGCGACCAAAGCATCGTCTGGTGGTAGCAAGAAAATCATCTGGTGGACGATTAAAAAAAAAAAATCTCTAGTGGTGCATGAGATATGAGTTGCTGTTATTTTCCACAGAAGTTTGTTGACTATCAGAGGGCCGTTGTACCCTCTCTTGACATCACATTCTTGCGTAATGTATCGCGATGACTCACTGAAGGAGAATTGGAGGTGAACTCCCAAGATGGACAACCCCAGACTTTGGAATACTTACCATAATTGTCCTTTAGTTTCGTTTTGTTCATTTTTAAAGTCTCCAACATGTTTACATGCGTCGGCTTTCGTCACCTAATGGCGGCTGTCCACGCTGTGCGACTTCTAACCGCCTCCCTTCAGTCCTTTATCTTTGAGGTCAACTCTTTGACCTTGTCCCAAGTTATTCTCGGCCTGCCACTCGCAACCGTACCCTCATCATTCACACCTCTTACCCCTGCACCCAGTTGTCCTACATCCTCTCCACATGCCCAAACCATCTCAGTCTACCCCTTCTCATCACGGTTCTAATTCATTTGGTAGAGAAAAACCGCCAGGTGTACAAAAGGTGTCACCATGAACTGGCAACTCTCGACTACGGCCTCTTTATGCAGTGGGGAGGGAACTGTGACAGGCAGAACGAATCGGGCCTCCTGTCTGCTCAATAGATCCATTGATTCAGCCCCCTACTGCAGGAGCAGCCTGTTACATCACCTGCTGGCACTAGGTCTCCGGGCATAGTTGTCAGTGATAGTCCTCTCCTGCTTTTCTCTGGAGCAGCGGGGCACATTTAAAGGAGGCACTGCAGTAATTGTTTTGGTGTGACGTCTTTTTTATTTTTCGTTCCATTTTTTAATTCCATTATTTCTTGATGTCCCTTTTATTTTCTTAGTCTAGTCTGGTTAAGCGTAAAACACTTTTCTTCAACATAGTAGATACTTCCCTGATGATAGGCGAAAGGCAAAAATCATTCTTTCTAACTCTGTAAGCAAGAACAGAAGAGGCCTGATCCCAAAAATGGTAAGTGAGATAATAATACAGGAGAAAGATCCCAGTTACCTGCTAGCAAGTACCCGATTACCCTCCCCGGCGCACGTTTTACCCAGATTAAGACGAGAGTTCACTGGGGACGAATTCTTCTTCTTCATCGTCTTCTTCTTCTTCTTCTTCCTTTTTATTCTTGTCAGTCGATTCTATTCAGCCAAATGAAAGGCCACGTTTAATCCTCCAGTTTGTGAAGTCTGTCCTCAACGAAATAAAAATATAACAAAGTAAGAATCAATTAAAAGGAAGTCCTTGAGATGAATGAATTTACCTTTGAATCCGGGTGTCATTTTTAATCTTAATTTTGCAGGTGTCACGGCTTTTTTTTTCATGTAATAGGTCTTTTGTTTTCATGTTTATTATGTTTATTAAATCCATATCTAACCCATGTAATTTGAAGGCACTGTCCTAAGCGGGAGGGGGGAAAAAAGCCATGAGGTGTTTGCACTAAGAACAGAAAAATGTCTCCGGGTTAAAATGAAATGCTAAATCTTAAAATCATAAACTGAAAATAATCAAGAGACAGACAAAAAAAAAAAAAAAAATGTGCCCTGGGAGAATGAATCAAGAGGTGTGGAGTTCAATGAGGACGAATACTTTTTTTTTTCCTTTTTTTTATTAAGCGAGACGAATTGTAACCTAAATAAGCACCTCCAGCTCCTCTCTCTCTCTCTCTCTCTCTCTCTCTCTCTAATTAATGCTGATCTCATTTTCTTCTTTCCGTTTTTCTCAGTTTCTTTTGTTCACGCTCCTCTCATCCTCCTCTCCTTTCCCTTCCCTTCCCCTTCCTTCCCTTCCCCTCCCCTCTCCCCGCCCCCTAACTCTAATATCTCCATCGTAGTTTCACTTTGGCGAACTGTTTTTTTTTTTTTTTCTCGCGGTTTCAGGTTACGCGGGAAGGTGTGTTTTTCCGGATGCCCAGGTGTTCGTGTTCCTACCTGCCCGTATCATTGGTAATTGCCGGGTTGGTGTGGTGTGATGTGGTGTGGTGGTAGTGTGGTGAAGTATGCAGTTAGAGTTGGTGGTGTCGTGAGATAGGGTGTTTAGATGTGATGTAGGTTTGATGGGATGATGTGGTGTTGTGTGGTGTGGTCAACCTTTGGTGTGCTGTGGTGGAGATGGTGAGTTTTTGAGATGTGGACTGCAATATTATGGTTTGGTGCGTGTTGGTGTGGTGGTGGTCATGGTGTGGTTTGGTGTCAGTGGTGTGGTTTGGTGTGATGTGGTGTGTGGTGGTGTGGTCTGGATGTTTTGTTGTTGCTGAGGGCTTGGTTTGGTGTGGTGTAAATGTGATGCTTTTGTGGTGATGGAATTAGCGATTGATGATGATGATGATGATGATGGTGATGATGGTGGTGGTGGTGGTAGTGGTGGTGGAGGTGTTACGTTAACCAAGATTTCTCTCTCTCTCTCTCTCTCTCTCTCTCTCTCTCTCTCTCTCTCTCTCTCTCAAATAATCAGACATAAACCAGTCATTCCAGTTTTTATTCAAGCCCACTAATGATAATCACAAACTCGTAAGAAAATAATCAAATACCCTCATCTTAATTGCCCTAACTAAATCACTCCAAACCACCCTTGCTTAACGACCTAGGAACCATTTGGAATATGAGCTAATAACAGTGCACTGTCTAGTATCTGATTGCTTAGGAACACCTCTCTACACACTATAATTAGCTATTAAATGGGGCGCAATTGGTGTGGCAGGGTCATTAAGTATTAAATAGGGGATTGCTTGATGTAATTTCGAGAGGAGCTGTAGGTGGTTATGGTGTTAATGGTATGGGTGATAATGGTGATAAGGTGTATGGTAATGGTGTTATTGTTGATGCTATTATTAGTGTTCCTTCTGCAGCTAGTATTATTATTGTTGCAACTACTACTGCCACTACTGCTGCTGCTATCACTGTTATTACAACTAGTAGTGCTACTGTTACTACTACGAATCATCAGCATCGTCATATTCCTCCCTCTCCTCCTCCCCCTCCTCCTCCTCATCATCATCATCATCATCATCATCATCATCATCATCATCATCATATCATTCAAGCTGACACGCAAAATATTAACCGAGGAATATTGGTCATCTCAGGTCGCTCCAGGGGCAATCGGAATTTCTTTACTAGGGGGATTTTTTTTTTTTTTTTTTTTTTTGTGGTCGCTCTCTAAAATTTAATAGACTCTTGGAGGTTGTCTGGGGCTGATTACACCTGAGTATTATCTGGCTTGCACCTGATTCACACCTTCATGCTGTGTCTTCTTGTTAGTATATTTTCTTGTGTATTTTCTTGTCTCCTTTTATCAGTATTATTTTTTTCATCTGCTTATTATCCAGTTTCTTGTGGCTTCCTCACACGTTCATAGACTATTCTCGCTACTTTTCTTCTTACTTTTATTTTTCCTTATTTTTCAACATTTTCTTTATTCAAACATCAACACACAAATAGAGCCACAATAAATAAAAAATAAATAAACAGGTAAATAAGGTTTCCGGTATATGTCTTCTTCTACCATCTTCAAGTGCTCATGCTCTGTCTTCCCCTCTCTTCTCCTCCTTTATTATTTTTCCTCAATTCCTATCTACATCCCTTTTAAGTTTATTATAGAAATACAAACAATAATGGAAATGATACAGATATTTAATTATTTTCTCCATCTTCATACGTTCATGGTATGGCTTCGTTTCTCCTTTATTTTTTCCTCTTCGTTTTCTTTTTTTGTGTTGGCATTTACTTAGGAATAAAAGCAAGAAAAATAAAATAAATGAAAAATAAAAGAAGAAACACGTAAGAATGTGTATTTTCTGGCTTTTTGCATTTCTTCCTACTTTCCTGGTTGTCTCCTCGTCTGTCTTCTTTTACTTTTTTTTTTTTTTTTAATATTTTCCCCTATTCTACTTTTTTCCCACTTGGACAAACAACACAACATAAAAACTATAATTGTAATATTCTTTTTCGTGTATTATTTTTTTTTCACACGTTGCTTGATACTCCATTTTTTGTTTTCCTTTCTCTTGCATAGGCCCACGAACACCAACAGAGAGTAGAAATTATACAAAAAATACTCTCTCTAGTTTCTTGTACCTCCTTCACACGTCATGTATGTCTTCTCTCTCTTCTTTTTCTTTATCTTAGTTTTCACAATTTTTCCTCTCTGTAGAGCATAGACACAAAAGTACAGTTAACACCTTGAATACATTTTTTCTTTTACCTTTCTTGCACTTTAATTATCGATCTTCCTTCTTTTTTTTTTTTTATACATTCTCACTCACGAGCGGAAAATGAAAGTGGCACAAACAAATATAATGTTATCTGTTTCCTTGGGCCTTCCTTACACGTTCAGCGTCTACCTTCTCTTCTTTTTTTCTTTTATCTTATTTTTCCTTCACATTTTCCTCATACCTTCCTTACGCATGCACACGCACAAGGAAATATTTTATCATTTTAATCTGTGCCTTTTGCAAATGTTCATGGTCTGTTGTATATTTCAATTCTATTTTCTCTTCCTCCTTCTCTTGTTCGCCGACTTACATGCACATGCAAAAGAAAAAAAATGATCTCTGCTTTTCTTTCGTTTATCACCTCTCTCAGTGCCTCTGCCAAGGGATTTTATTTATTTATTTTTATTCGACTTGTCTGTCTGTCAGTTTGTATGACTTTTAGTAATATTATGAAAAAGCTACTGTATGAAATGGTGCAGGATTAGGAATAAAGATGAGGGACCATCAGAAGAACAAGAAATTAAATTTGGGATGAAGGAATTCAAAGGTCAGGGTCTCTCTCTCTCTCTCTCTCTCTCTCTCTCTAAGCGTCCATAATCTGTCTTCCCGTCCATTCTCTGCCTTACTTTCTTCCCTGTCTTTATTTTCTTACTTCTTTCTCATAATCTGTCTTCCTTTCCGAGCTCTGATTTACTTTCTTTTCATATTCATCTTTCTGCTCACCCCTTTTTAGTTTAATATTCTGTATCCATTTCCTTTCCCAGTTTCTTCTTCCGTGTTATTTTTTTTTCACCTTTTGTTCTTAATCTATCATTCCGCCATCTTATTACTTTGCCTTTTTTTTTTTTTTCTTCTGTCTTCCTTTCCTTCTCATTATTTGCTTACTTGTTGCTCGAAATTTGTCTTTCTTTTTCGTGCTTATTCCTCATCCCTTCGTTTTTTTCCCCTCAGTCCTTAAATTTTTTTTATTTTTCTTAATTTGTGGAATAGAGCTAAAAAAATGAAATACAGTAGGGTATTACTGAAAAGCGGCTGCTTTAATTTTCCTGCTCCCGGCTCATCCCCTTAAGACTGATTATGATGATGATGATAATAATGATTGTTACACCCTGCATACGAGGTAACAAAAAAGATATTTTTATAGCGCCCTTTTAAGTTTTGATTCTTCACACACTCACGTAGTCTCTCTCTTTTATTTGTTTTATCTTCTTTCTTTACATATTTAAGCATGGCACAATGAAAATAAACATGCACATAATCTTAGCATCTTTATATATTCAATGAAGGTTCTCGCTTCCCTTCTATTATTTTTTTTTTATTTTTTATCTTTTTTAGTTCCTCATATTTTATTTCCTCTACAATTTTTCACCCCTGCGCACACAGAAACAGAGACTGACAAGGGTGTGTGAATATTTAACATGCTTTTTTTTCTACTTGCTTTTGCCAGTTTCATGTTTTTTTCTTTTTCTTTAGGCTGTCGTGCTCCCTTTCCTTTCCACTAGTGAACACTTCCACACTCAAGCACAAAATAATCAGAGGCATGCCAGTATATGTAACAAGTCTATTTTGTTTTGCTGCTTCAGACATTTTTTTCTTTTCCCTTGACGTTTTAAAGTCTTTCCTTTGTTCTTTTCTCTCCACTTTTTTTACTCATGCGCACACGTACACAGACAGAGGATAAATTGACACACACCTATATCATAATTATCAAGATTTTTTTTTTTTTTTCACAGGCTTCACACTGCCCTGATTCAATCTATTTCTTTTACCTTTTCTCTCGCCCCTCCATCCTTCACTCTCTAACGCATAAGCACACAGTCACCGTCAGAGAAGTGAAGCATGACTCCAGCACACACACACCTCCGTAGCCACCATTAGCGGGCCAGACACAAGGGCTCAAAAGCACATAAGGCCCATGACTTGCACTCCTCAGACCAACAAGGGCTTCACTGGATCATTACTCGGGTGCAAAACGCCAGAGCACACGCCGACACCACTCCACACACAGATTAACACCCATTTTAACCCTTCAGATAATCACAGGACACTTAGCCACATAAATCAGCGAGCATTACCCCATGAATGATCACAGGACACTTAGCTACATAAAAGCGTCTGAAGGTAGCAGAAACGAGATACTTAAGTTGCCACTGATGCAGAAAGGGTTAAATAGAAATAGTTTTTAATTGTTTTTAGTATCAAACTGAATAGATAAGATAGAGAAGTGAGGGAGAACCGAAAATACACAATTATTTTGCTCTAAAAAAATGGATTGACGTGATTATAGGACAACGTTTTGTGAGGCTGTCCTTTATAACGTAATCCCATTTCTAGATCAAAAATATCGCATCGGCAGCCATGAATGAAGTCTGGGATTAGGCGCCTGGTACTAGAACAGAAGAGATAATAGGTTTGCCACATTCTTGAAGAGTAGTCGGGTGGATGTAGAGAAACGTAAAAAAAAGTTGTTCATATATTTTTCTTGGAACAGCTTTGTATGAGGCATAAAATTACAAATGTTTTTTAGTTCTAGGTCATCTAAGGCAGCTCTCGGTCAATGTTTCTCTCTCTCTCTCTCTCTCTCTCTCTCTCTCTCTCACTCTTTCGGTTTCGTTTAACTGAAAAAAAAGTCTGGCTTTTGTTATAATTTTCTAAGTGGTGTCCTAGTTAGTCAAAACTAAACTAGATTGATTTTATTTATTTATTTATTTTATTTATTTATTTATTTATTTATTTTTGCTTTTAATAAGGCAGGTTTCTCTTTTGGGTGATTAAAATGGTGGTCAGTAGCCAGGTATATTCCCTGTAATATGTGACGTCATACTCAACAACTTCTTCACAACCCTACAGTATTTCATTATTTTAAGTACCAGCATCGTGTGGGACACTGCCTGATCTTACAATACCACTTATACTTTTTTTTTTTTTTCTTTCTTTTCTGAAGCGCTTGACCTTGCATGCTGAAGTCAAGGTGCGGGAATTCGTGCCTGCGCCGTGTTCCTTGTCGGTGCAGTACGGAACACGGTGTAACAAATGACGAACACGGCCCGACACACGTACCCCGACACGACCTGCACCCAGAAGTGGCCTGACCAGTGTTGCCCCAGCCCTGCGTTCTCGCATTTTGAATTTTTTTTTTTTTTTTTTTTTTATTTTTTTTTTTTTTTAACTTTTCTTCTTCACCAGTTTCCCTTTTTTTGTGGCACGTAATTATTCTTTTGTATATTGTGTTTGTCTGTGTTGGTAATGCCAGCGGTTTGTTTTCGTGGGGTTAGGAGGCTCGCTAATGATACTTCTATACCCCTCATTCTGGAGAGGGACACCTTCTGGTGGTGGCACCGATATAGCCGGATGGTAGTGCTGCCTGGGTATACAAACGTCCCACAGCTCCTGGCATTTCCTCCTGACCAGTCGGTATTCCTGCACAAAGCATGTTAATCCCTCCGTTATTTGGTGTATTTTTTATTATATCCAGTAACCTCCAGAAATTTTATTCAGCTTACGAGATTTTACGAACTGGAGGAGGTAAAGTGGATTTGGTCTTGACTGACGAGATCATTCCTTATTTGAAAATTATTGGCTTGAGGTAATATATAAACAAAAAATAAGAGGTAAATGTTAATGTGTTTATTTTTTCCCACTGAGGTGCTGGAGAAGGACGCCTTCATGTGGTGGCACCGATATAGCCGGGCGGCTTCACTGCCCAGCTACAAGAGTATAAATTCGTACCTTCCTTACATCTCTCTGTCCCCCCAAAAGGATGGTGGACTACTGGAGAATGGAGACCAGCCTGCCGTCCACCGGGTTCACATGTCAGATGAACCTGGGACAACAACAACAACAGCAGCAGCAGCATCACCACCACCAACACAACAACAACAACAACAACAAGCAGCTCAGTCAATAATAAGAACACTAGTCAGTCTCGTCGGCAAAGGAGGCTGCGAACATTTCATCCTTACTTTTTTTTTTTTCCTACATGTGATCACGTTATCTTGACTATTCCTAGGCGTAGATTCCACAGTGCTGCTAAGAGTTCGGATGACAGGAATTATATGGGAATGTGTGTGTGTGTGTGTGTGTGTGTGTGTGTGTGTGTGTGTGTGTGTGTGTGTGTGTGTGTGTGTGTGTTGTATATTCACCACAAACCCATATTCAGTACGTGGATATGCTGAAATTAAGAGGCAAGGAAGGGATGCGAGGGAGCCTTCTAAACCCACGAGATTACGGGTCCTCGTCTCTGGGTGAACAACAGCGGGATTCACTTACCTTTGGCCCCTGTCTTGTACCTCTTAAGGTGTAATGGCGTCGGAGTGGAGTGTGACAAGGATAACACTGGTCTGGTTGCGTTTATCATTATTATGGGGAGGGGGGTGAGGAGGTGGTGATGGGGAGGTGGGGAGGAGAGAGTGAGAAGAGAGAGATTTGTGCAGAGGAGAAGGGAGAGAGTTGTAGGGGGAGAACGGTGGAAGAAAAGGACCAGAGAGAGAGAGAGAGATTGATCGAAGCGTGTGGCAATCTTAGAGCTAAAGAGATAGAGAGTGAGGAAGTGGTTGCTGCTGTTATTTATGAGCTAATGATGAGAATTGTTACGAGATACTGAAAGGTTAGCAAGCTGTATTGATGATGGTGATAGATGTAGTGAGTGGTAGTGGTGATAGTGATGGATGTGGTTAATGGTAGTGGTGATAGTGATGGATGTGGTGAATGGTAGTGGTAATAGTGATGGATGTGGTTAATGGTAGTGGTGATAGTGATGGATGTGGTTAATGGTAGCGGTGATAGTGATGGATGTGGTTAATGGTAGTGGTGATAGTGATGGATGTGGCAGTGGTGGTGTTGTTAATAGTGATAGGGGGGGTGATAAGTATGGTGTGTGTCGTGGGTGAGGTGGTTTGGTGATAATGGGGAATGTGGTGATGATGGTAATGGATATTGTAGTAGAGTAACCCTGGTCTTTCTGGCCGAACAGTCCCGTCAGTCGGAGGTATGCAATGGCTCCTGTAGGGTTCTCCCGTGTGAAAGTTTAGTTCCTGGATGGACGCCACATTTGCGTCTTTCCACCCAGTTAACAGGAGCACCATATTAAGCTCCACGTCACTCCGTTATTTGGTTATATGATTACCACCCAGCGTTGTGCATGGTGTCCTGGGTTATAGGTGATAATAGATGTGGTAATGATGATGGTGTGTGGTGACGGTGATGGAAATAATGATGATAATGTCTAATGAAGTGGTCGCTATGGTGATGAGGCAAGTAGTGTGGTGGTATGGTGATGGATGTGGTGATAATGAAGTTGTATCAAATGATGGTAGTGAATGGTGGTGATGGTAAGGATGAATGCAATGATGATGATAATGATGTGGATGGGCTCTGTCTAGGGTGGGGGTGGTAGAGTGGGGGAGGGTGGGGGGTTGTGGGGTTGATGGGGGGACGATGATAGGTGACTGGGGTGGATGTTAAAGGGAGTGTGAAATATGTTGATGCTGTTTCTAGTTCTCCGGATTTTGTACTTTCTCTTCCTTGTTTCTGCATCGTACTTCACTGCCTTTAAAGGTGGGATGATGACGATGATGATGATGATGATGATGATGACGATGACGATGATGATGATGATGATGATGACGAAAGGTAGGTATAAGTGAGCAGTTGTCAGCTCCCCTGTATGTGGATTAATAATAATAACAATAATAATAATAATAATAATAATAATAATAATAATAATCTATATCTATCTATCTATTGCCAGACGCCTTAGTCCCTTATACGGGGTGGCCACAAACAAATCGCATCCACGTCGCCCTGTCCCCCGCCATTTCACTGCCTTGCTCCCAATTCACACACCCCTCTCTCATTATACCTCTCCACTCCATCCCTCCATCTCATCCTTGGTCTTCCCCTCCCTCTTCGATGGCTCTATCCTAAACTAAATAATGTCGTCTGATGATAGCAAGAACAAAATTAACAAACCATAATCTTTTCGAGGAGGTAAAAGGAAGCTGCCTAAACCTTCCTTTTAGATCTCTCCTCATCTGAATAAAATCGTCTGACATAATATAGGCATCGAACCTTTTGTAAACACATTCCCATATAGAAGTGCAGTGATATATAAAACTTAAAGCAATTCTAAACACACACACACACACACACACACACACACACACACACACACACACACACACACACACACTGTCACCCTGTCTTATACGGTCACTCGTTCTAGTATAGATTATGAATTTGCCTCTCTCTCTCTCTGAAAACGAAACTTGCACAGTCCACTACAACGCTTATAAATCACTCCCCCCTCTTCCCCCATAAATCCTCTGTTTTTCCTCTCCAAGTACCACCTCTGACCCTCTCTCGCTTCTCCCTCTTTCTCTCACACCTCCCACTCATTTTTCTCCTCTTCTCTCACCCTCTCGCCCCCTCCTTGCTTTCCCTCTCCCCCTTCTTTCTCCCTTCTCATTTCTACCCACTTTCTGGCCCTTCTTACTCCCATCCCCTCTCCCTCTTACCACACCCTCACCTCTTTCCTCCTCTCTCCTCTTCCCCTTTCGCTCTTCTCACATTCTCATTTCACGCCGCCCTCTCTCCTCTCTTCCCCACTCTTTCACTCCACTCACTTCCCCACTAACTCACTCCACCCACTCCCCCTTATCTCTTCCCCTGTCGTATTTTTGTCTCTTAACTCAATCCCTGCTTGTCCAGTTGCTTCTCCGGCTATCTTCATCAGCAGTATCCTCCTCCTCCTCCTCTTCCCATCAACAAGTACATTTTTCCATGTTAAATGCTTCAAAATCAGCCTACCTCTTATTAAACCCCCCATTATGAACACACAGTCACCAAGATATCACCTTCATTTTAACACCAACCAAATTGATGTATAATGACTGTCTTAGCACTATCTTAGCACCATTTACAGCACCATTTTCAGTAGCAATGTCACCATTAACTTATCGCGTGGAGATAAAAACTGCATCGCTGTACCGAACTGGTGAAGAAAGGAGAAGGACATCAGCCAAACACCATCATCACCCACCAAACTTCACGCATAACCAAACTCATCATCACCCACTAAAATGCAGCACCCTTACCACTCAGCGACCCAAGCATCACCACCAGTACCACCATCATCATCACCACATCATCACCTCAGCTTGCCTCTCGTACACTCCTCCATCACCATCCAGCAGAGCACTTTCTCCAGACACCTCATCACCACTTGACACATTGCGGACACCATCCATCACGCCTCACTTCACGCCTTGTTCGCACCATCATCATTCCCACTTCATCACCACCCAACTCCCTCCTGCTTCTCTAACCCACATCACCACCTTACATATCATCTCCACGACCAGCCATCACATTTCAGACACTTTCACCACCACCCGACGTATTTCAAACACCTTTACATCACCACCACACCCATCACCACCGCCACTCCATCACCACCAATCCCATCATCATCACCACCACACCACAAACCAACACTCTTTTCTCCACTCCCCTTACCTTCACATCCCCACTCCCTCCACCCATTCCCACCACACACCCCCACCTCCTCCACCTCTCGCCACACGACCCTCCTGTCCCTGTCAGCCACAAGTCGCTTATCTTTACGAGAACCCGAGCAGGAGGTATAAAGCCAGCGAGTGCTCAGTCCCGGGATGTCTTCTTCATGATGCCGCTCTCACACCCACCAGCAATGAAAATATCCACACACACACACACACACACACACACACACACACACACACACAAATCCTTGAACTCTCCTAAACCTACATTTGACAGTCACCCTTTCTTTTAAAACACTCTCTTCACCTTAAAAAAAAAAAAAATCCTGAAACGCTCCTAAACCTTAATTGAAAGTCACACGTTCCCTCAAAACTTTTCCATCTCCGTGAAGCCCTCGATAAAATGCCTCGTAAACATCTTTAAATAAGTCAATAAATAAATAAAGCTTATGCCTGGAAATCATCATTTGTCTACGTATATTGTGCGTTTATCCCATGACTTGGTGGAACATAGTGTTTTCATAATGATGATGATGATGACTGTTCAGTACACCCCCTAGTATTTGGGGGAAATGTCGCTGCAGGCGGCTTCTTTTTGTTTATAATTTGATGGTACGCACCATCCATGCACCCGATTTAGTGTTAAGCAAGTACTCTTCAATTAAAATAAAACCAGAAAACCATTGGATGCGTTGACTGGTACCCACATAAGCAGTAAACAGATGCCTGTGATCTAGTGATTATTCCCTCCAGCCGGTTGTGATTCTTACTGTGTCGAGTCCAAGGGGTCGTTGAGGTTTATTGCTTTACACACTGCCACTTAGGGGCGAGCAACAGGTCACCCTCACTTAAAACGTCTAGCCTGAATACCCTAGTCCTTTGTTTCAGCATTCTTGATAAAGCAGTACAGGATTATGACGGCGGATAGGCGGACAGACTCTGGTTACCACAGGATGATTTAATTCGGATTAGGAATAGCCTCTCGAACGTTAGCAGATTCTCAATAGCCATCAGTAACGGATTTACAGGCTGGAAACTGAATCCCATTACTATGATAAAGAAGGTTAGGGTCATTAATCGGTATGGCCTTGACCCTACCTTGCCCTGCCTCTCCCTCTCTCATCCTCTCTCCCTCAATCCCCTCCCTCATTCCTCCTTACTCTCCCTCACCTTCCTCACCCTTTCCTTTCCCACCTGCTCTTCCTCCCTCCCTCCCATATCAGAATTGCAAAACCACCTCGGAGTGCTTGACTATGAAAGGCTTTTTTTCTCCACTAATTTCCTTTCCACCTGGTTTTCCACCTACCTCATCTTCACCTCCCAAACACACACACACTCTCTCTCTCTCTCTCTCTCTCTCTCTTTTCTCCCTCCTGTCTTCGGTCGATGTCGAACCGTTTATATTCAGTCACAACCAAGCGCATAATTATCCACTGAAGGTGCGCACGTGTGATGTCTGACTGTTGCTGTTGGCTGTGCATTTTAAGTGGGTGGGGGATACGTGAGTGAGTGGGTGGAGTGTACGTCAGTGAGTGGGTGGAGTGTACGTCAGTGAGTGGGGGATATGTAAGTGATTGGGTGGGGTGTGCGTGAGTGGGTGGGGGTACGTCAGTGAGTGGGTGGAGTGTACGTAAGTGAGTGGGTGGGGTGTACGTATGTAAGTGGGTGGGGTGTGTGTAAGTGTGTGGGTGGGGTGTACGTAACTGATTGTCAGCTTGTTTGACAGGCGACATTGCAGGTGTTGGGGGGGGGGAGTATGTGGGGGAAGGGGTGTTAGGAGAGGAAGAAGAGGAGAACCGAGGACGAGACGGTGGGGGAGTGTGTGAAGGGAGGGGTGTAAGAGTGTGAGGTTAGAAGAAGTAGGTCAAAGGCGAGATGTGATGTTGTGCAGGTTATGGAGAACGGTGTGCTAGAGTGTAGTTAGCAGAATAAGTGTCTGAGAATGATATGAGGAATACGGGAAAGAAGGGGAGATGAGTCCAGAAAGATTTATTACTAATAGGGACACAAATGCGGATGATTTTTGTCTACTCTATATCGCCCCTCAAAATACAGCATCAGCAATTAGTCACACAGATAAAATTAATGTATACCAAGTGTTTTTGCTGACACGGATTAGATTAATAATATGAGATTTAGGGACAGCCAATAGGAGTGCAGGCTTCAGACCCGAAATCTCTACAGACCATCGCCAAAAAAAAAAAAAAAAAAAAAAAAAAAAAAAATCATCGTGGGTTTAGCAGGCTCACCAATCACTGCTGTACAGTTCATTTTTGCGTGTGGGTATTTCTACACGTGGGTCCTTTATGCTCTCTTGTGTGTCATTTTGTGGAAGATGTGTCGATAATTAAAGCCTGTCTGGATGTTTTTTTTTTCTAATTTATCCCTGTCATTATCTATATCATGTTACTTAGGTTAGAGGAGACTTTTCGATCGGGAGAGATTAAATATAGACTTTAATAAACCCGTCATTACTAAAATCCTTCTTAGCTTGAGCGTCCTCCTCAGTATATAGAAATTAAATGAAACAAAACAACTCCTTTCGTTGAATGAACTTTGAGAAATGAGTTACTTCACAGAGAATGTTAAATGGTTGGGGAAAGGTCATGCAGTCTAATGAGAGAAGCATGTAAGTTAGTCTTTCATATGGAGCGAATTGTAAGTAAAAAGTTG